>NC_089843.1:150447016-150751837 GCF_035609145.1 Eleutherodactylus coqui | reverse complement strand
TATGATGTCATAATGCAAAATTCCATTATGATGTCATAATGTAACATTCCATTATGATGTCATAATGCAAAATTCCATTATGATGTCATAATGCAATATTCCATTATGATGTCATAATGTAACATTCCATTATGATGTCATAATGCAACATTCCATTATGATGTCATAATGTAACATTCCATTATGATGTCATAATGCAACATTCGATTATGATGTCATAATGCAAAATTCCATTATGATGTCATAATGTAATATTCCATTATGATGTCATAATGCAAAATTCCATTATGATGTCATAATGTAACATCCCATTATGATGTCATAATGCAAAATTCCATTATGATGTCATAATGTACCATTCCATTATGATGTCATAATGCAAAATCCCATTATGATGTCATAATGCAATATTCCATTATGATGTCATAATGTAACATTCCATTATGATGTCATAATGCAACATTCCATTATGATGTCATAATGCAACATTCCATTATGATGTCATAATGCAATATTCCATTATGATGTCATAATGCAAAATTCCATTATGATGTCATAATGCAAAATTCCATTATGATGTCATAATGCAAAATTCCATTATGATGTCATAATGTAAAATTCCATTATGATGTCATAATGCAAAATTCCATTATGATGTCATAATGTAAAATTCCATTATGATGTCATAATGTAACATCCCATTATGATGTCATAATGCAAAATTCCATTATGATGTCATAATGTAACATTCCATTATGATGTCATAATGCAACATTCGATTATGATGTCATAATGCAAAATTCCATTATGATGTCATAATGTAACATTCCATTATGATGTCATAATGCAAAATTCCATTATGATGTCATAATGTAACATCCCATTATGATGTCATAATGCAAAATTCCATTATGATGTTATAATGTACCATTCCATTATGATGTCATAATGCAATATTCCATTATGATGTCATAATGTAACATTCCATTATGATGTCATAATGCAACATTCCATTATGATGTCATAATGTAACATTCCATTACGATGTCATAATGCAACATTCGATTATGATGTCATAATGCAAAATTCCATTATGATGTCATAATGCAACATTCGATTATGATGTCATAATGCAAAATTCCATTATGATGTCATAATGTAACATACCATTATGATGTCATAATGCAAAATTCCATTATGATGTCATAATGTACCATTCCATTATGATGTCATAATGCAAAATCCCATTATGATGTCATAATGCAATATTCCATTATGATGTCATAATGTAACATTCCATTATGATGTCATAATGCAACATTCCATTATGATGTCGTAATGCAACATTCCATTATGATGTCGTAATGCAAAATTCCATTATGATGTCGTAATGCAAAATTCCATTATGATGTCGTAATGCAAAATTCCATTATGATGTCATAATGCAAAATTCCATTATGATGTCATAATGTAAAATTCCATTATGATGTCATAATGCAAAATTCCATTATGATGTCATAATGTAAAATTCCATTATGATGTCATAATGTAACCTCCCATTATGATGTCATAATGCAAAATTCCATTATGATGTCATAATGTAACATTCCATTATGATGTCATAATGCAACATTCGATTATGATGTCATAATGCAAAATTCCATTATGATGTCATAATGTAACATTCCATTATGATGTCATAATGCAAAATTCCATTATGATGTCATAATGTAACATCCCATTATGATGTCATAATGCAAAATTCCATTATGATGTCATAATGTACCATTCCATTATGATGTCATAATGCAAAATTCCATTATGATGTCATAATGCAATTTTCCATTATGATGTCATAATGTAACATTCCATTATGATGTCATAATGCAACATTCCATTATGATGTCATAATGCAACATTCCATTATGATGTCATAATGCAAAATTCCATTATGATGTCATAATGCAAAATTCCATTATGATGTCATAATGCAAAATTCCATTATGATGTCATAATGCAAAATTCCATTATGATGTCATAATGTAAAATTCCATTATGATGTCATAATGCAAAATTCCATTATGATGTCATAATGTAAAATTCCATTATGATGTCATAATGTAACATCCCATTATGATGTCATAATGCAAAATTCCATTATGATGTCATAATGCAATATTCCATTATGATGTCATAATGTAACATTCCATTATGATGTCATAATGCAACATTCCATTATGATGTCATAATGTAACATTCCATTATGATGTCATAATGCAACATTCGATTATGATGTCATAATGCAAAATTCCATTATGATGTCATAATGTAACATTCCATTATGATGTCATAATGCAAAATTCCATTATGATGTCATAATGTAAAATTCCATTATGATGTCATAATGTAACATCCCATTATGATGTCATAATGCAAAATTCCATTATGATGTCATAATGTACCATTCCATTATGATGTCATAATGCAAAATTCCATTATGATGTCATAATGCAATATTCCATTATGATGTCATAATGTAACATTCCATTATGATGTCATAATGCAACATTCCATTATGATGTCATAATGCAACATTCCATTATGATGTCATAATGCAAAATTCCATTATGATGTCATAATGCAAAATTCCATTATGATGTCATAATGCAAAATTCCATTATGATGTCATAATGCAAAATTCCATTATGATGTCATAATGTAAAATTCCATTATGATGTCATAATGCAAAATTCCATTATGATGTCATAATGTAAAATTCCATTATGATGTCATAATGTAACATCCCATTATGATGTCATAATGCAAAATTCCATTATGATGTCATAATGCAATATTCCATTATGATGTCATAATGTAACATTCCATTATGATGTCATAATGCAACATTCCATTATGATGTCATAATGTAACATTCCATTATGATGTCATAATGCAAAATTCCATTATGATGTCATAATGTAAAATTCCATTATGATGTCATAATGTAACATCCCATTATGATGTCATAATGCAAAATTCCATTATGATGTCATAATGTACCATTCCATTATGATGTCATAATGCAAAAGTCCATTATGATGTCATAATGCAATATTCCATTATGATGTCATAATGTAACATTCCATTATGATGTCATAATGCAACATTCCATTATGATGTCATAATGTAACATTCCATTATGATGTCATAATGCAACATTCGATTATGATGTCATAATGCAAAATTCCATTATGATGTCATAATGTAACATTCCATTATGATGTCATAATGCAAAATTCCATTATGATGTCATAATGTAACATTCCATAATGATGTCATAATGCAAAATTCCATTATGATGTCATAATGTAACATTCAATTATGATGTCATAATGTAACATCCCATTATGATGTCATAATGCAACATTCCATTATGATGTCATAATGTAACATTCCATTATGATGTCATAATGCAAAATTCCATTATGATGTCATAATGTAACATTCCATTATGATGTCATAATGCAAAATTCCATTATGATGTCATAATGTAAAATTCCATTATGATGTCACAATGTAACATTCCATTATGATGTCACAATGCAAAATTCCATTATGATGTCATAATGTAACATTCCATTATGATGTCATAATACAAAATTCCATTATGATGTCATAATGTAACATTCCATTATGATGTCATAATACAAAATTCCATTATGATGTCATAATGTAACATCCCATTATGATGTCATAATGCAAAATTCCATTATGATGTCATAATGCAATATTCCATTATGATGTCATAATGTAACATTCCATTATGATGTCATAATGCAACATTCCATTATGATGTCATAATGTAACATTCCATTATGATGTCATAATGCAAAATTCCATTATGATGTCATAATGTAAAATTCCATTATGATGTCATAATGTAACATCCCATTATGATGTCATAATGCAAAATTCCATTATGATGTCATAATGTACCATTCCATTATGATGTCATAATGCAAAAGTCCATTATGATGTCATAATGCAATATTCCATTATGATGTCATAATGTAACATTCCATTATGATGTCATAATGCAACATTCCATTATGATGTCATAATGTAACATTCCATTATGATGTCATAATGCAACATTCGATTATGATGTCATAATGCAAAATTCCATTATGATGTCATAATGTAACATTCCATTATGATGTCATAATGCAAAATTCCATTATGATGTCATAATGTAACATTCCATAATGATGTCATAATGCAAAATTCCATTATGATGTCATAATGTAACATTCAATTATGATGTCATAATGTAACATCCCATTATGATGTCATAATGCAACATTCCATTATGATGTCATAATGTAACATTCCATTATGATGTCATAATGCAAAATTCCATTATGATGTCATAATGTAACATTCCATTATGATGTCATAATGCAAAATTCCATTATGATGTCATAATGTAAAATTCCATTATGATGTCACAATGTAACATTCCATTATGATGTCACAATGCAAAATTCCATTATGATGTCATAATGTAACATTCCATTATGATGTCATAATACAAAATTCCATTATGATGTCATAATGTAACATTCCATTATGATGTCATAATGCAAAATTCCATTATGATGTCATAATGTAACATTCCATTATGATGTCATAATGCAAAATTCCATTATGATGTCATAATGTAACATTCCATTATGATGTCATAATGCAAAATTCCATTATGATGTCATAATGTAACATCCCATTATGATGTCATAATGCAAAATTCCATTATGATGTCATAATGTAACATCCCATTATGATGTCATAATGCAAAAATTCCATTATGATGTCATAATGTAACATCCCATTATGATGTCATAATGCAAAATTCCATTATGATGTCATAATGCAACATTCCATTATGATGTCATAATGTAACATTCCATTATGATGTCATATTGCAACTTTCCATTATGATGTCATAATTCAAAATTCCATTATGATGTCATAATGTAACATTCCATTATGATGTCATAATGCAAAATTCCATTATGATGTCATAATGTAACATTCCATTATGATGTCATAATGCAAAATTCCATTATGATGTCATAATGTAACATTCCATTATGATGTCATAATGCAAAATTCCATTATGATGTCATAATGCAAAATTCCATTATGATGTCATAATGCAAAATTCCATTATGATGTCATAATGCAAAATTCCATTATGATGTCATAATGTAAAATTCCATTATGATGTCATAATGCAAAATTCCATTATGATGTCATAATGTAAAATTCCATTATGATGTCATAATGTAACATCCCATTATGATGTCATAATGCAAAATTCCATTATGATGTCATAATGTAACATTCCATTATGATGTCATAATGCAACATTCGATTATGATGTCATAATGCAAAATTCCATTATGATGTCATAATGTAACATTCCATTATGATGTCATAATGCAAAATTCCATTATGATGTCATAATGTAACATCCCATTATGATGTCATAATGCAAAATTCCATTATGATGTCATAATGTACCATTCCATTATGATGTCATAATGCAAAATTCCATTATGATGTCATAATGCAATATTCCATTATGATGTCATAATGTAACATTCCATTATGATGTCATAATGCAACATTCCATTATGATGTCATAATGCAACATTCCATTATGATGTCATAATGCAAAATTCCATTATGATGTCATAATGCAAAATTCCATTATGATGTCATAATGCAAAATTCCATTATGATGTCATAATGCAAAATTCCATTATGATGTCATAATGTAAAATTCCATTATGATGTCATAATGCAAAATTCCATTATGATGTCATAATGTAACATTCCATAATGATGTCATAATGCAAAATTCCATTATGATGTCATAATGTAACATTCAATTATGATGTCATAATGTAACATCCCATTATGATGTCATAATGCAACATTCCATTATGATGTCATAATGTAATATCCCATTATGATGTCATAATGCAAAATTCCATTATGATGTCATAATGTAACATTCCATTATGATGTCATAATGCAAAATTCCATTATGATGTCATAATGTAACATTCCATTATGATGTCATAATGCAAAATTCCATTATGATGTCATAATGTAAAATTCCATTATGATGTCATAATGTAACATTCCATTATGATGTCACAATGCAAAATTCCATTATGATGTCATAATGTAACATTCCATTATGATGTCATAATACAAAATTCCATTATGATGTCATAATTTAACATTCCATTATGATGTCATAATGCAAAATTCCATTATGATGTCATAATGTAACATTCCATTATGATGTCATAATGTAACATTCCATTATGATGTCATAATGCAAAATTCCATTATGATGTCATAATGTAACATCCCATTATGATGTCATAATGCAAAATTCCATTATGATGTCATAATGTAACATCCCATTATGATGTCATAATGCAAAAATTCCATTATGATGTCATAATGTAACATCCCATTATGATGTCATAATGCAAAATTCCATTATGATGTCATAATGCAACATTCCATTATGATGTCATAATGTAACATTCCATTATGATGTCATATTGCAACTTTCCATTATGATGTCATAATTCAAAATTCCATTATGATGTCATAATGTAACATTCCATTATGATGTCATAATGCAAAATTCCATTATGATGTCATAATGTAACATTCCATTATGATGTCATAATGCAAAATTCCATTATGATGTCATAATGTAACATTCCATTATGATGTCATAATGCAAAATTCCATTATGATGTCATAATGTAACATTCCATTATGATGTCATAATGCAAAATTACATTATGATGTCATAATGCAACATTCCATTATGATGTCATAATGCAAAATTCCATTATGATGTCATAATGTAACATTCCATTATGATGTCATAATGTAACGTCCCATTATGATGTCATAATGCAAAATTCCATTATGATGTCATAATGTAACGTCCCATTATGATGTCATAATGCAAAATTCCATTATGATGTCATAATGTAACATTCCATTATGATGTCATAATGCAAAATTCCATTATGATGTCATAATGTAAAATTCCATTATGATGTCATAATGCAAAATTCCATTATGATGTCATAATGTAAAATTCCATTATGATGTCATATTGCAAAATTCCATTATGATGTCATAATGCAAAATTCCATTATGATGTCATAATGTAAAATTCCATTATGATGTCATAATGTAACATCCCATTATGATGTCATAATGCAAAATTCCATTATGATGTCATAATGTAACATTCCATTATGATGTCATAATTCAAAATTCCATTATGATGTCATAATGCAATATTCCATTACGATGTCATAATGTAACATGCCATTATGATGTCATAATGCAACATTCCATTATGATGTCATAATGTAACATTCCATTATGATGTCATAATGCAACATTCGATTATGATGTCATAATGTAAAATTCCATTATGATGTCATAATGCAAAATTCCATTATGATGTCATAATGCAAAATTCCATTATGATGTCATAATGTAAAATTCCATTATGATGTCATAATGCAAAATTCCATTATGATGTTATAATGCAAAATTCCATTATGATGTCATATTGTAAAATTCCATTATGATGTCATAATGCAAAATTCCATTATGATGTCATAATGTAAAATTCCATTATGATGTCATAATGCAAAATTCCATTATGATGTCATAATGTAAAATTCCATTATGATGTCATAATGCAACATTCCATTATGATGTCATAATGCAAGATTCCATTATGATGTCATAATGTAACTATCCATTATGATGTCATAATGTAACATTCCATTATGATGTCATAATGTAACATTCCATTATGATGTCATAATGTAACATTCCATTATGATGTCATAATGCAAAATTCCATTATGATGTCATAATGTAACATTCCATTATGATGTCATAATGCAAAATTCCATTATGATGTCATAATGCAAAATTCCATTATGATGTAATAATGCAAAATTCCATTATGATGTCATAATGTAACATTCCATTATGATGTCATAATGCAAAATTCCATTATGATGTCATAATGTAACATTCCATTATGATGTCATAATGCAAAATTCCATTATGATCTCATAATGTAACATTCCATTATGATGTCATAATGCAAAATTCCATTATGATGTCATAATGTAACATTCAATTATGATGTCATAATGTAACATCCCATTATGATGTCATAATGCAACATACCATTATGATGTCATAATGTAATATCCCATTATGATGTCATAATGTAACATTCAATTATGATGTCATAATTAGAGATGAGCGAACGTGTCCGTAACGGACACATCCGCACCCGGACACCGGCTTTAGCTAACACTGGAGTGTTCGCGCGTAAGTGTCCGGGTGCCGCCGGGGGGCGGGGAGATGCGCGGCGGCGCGGGCGGCAGTAGCGGGGAACAGGGGGGAGCCCTCTCTCTCTCCCTCTCCCCCCCCACTCCCCGCCGCACCCCCCCGCGCTGCCACGGCGGCCCCCGAACTTTTTCGCCCGAACACCGAGGTGTTCGCAAAGTTCGGTGTTCGGGCGAAAAAGGGGCGGGGCCGAACGTGTTCGCTCATCTCTAGTCATAATGCAAAATTCCATTATGATGTCATAATGCAACATTCCATTATGATGTCATAATGCAAAATTCCATTATGATGTCATAATGTAACATTCCATTATGATGTCATAATGTAACGTCCCATTATGATGTCATAATGCAAAATTCCATTATGATGTCATAATGTAACGTCCCATTATGATGTCATAATGCAAAATTCCATTATGATGTCATAATGTAACATTCCATTATGATGTCATAATGCAAAATTCCATTATGATGTCATAATGTAAAATTCCATTATGATGTCATAATGCAAAATTCCATTATGATGTCATATTGCAAAATTCCATTATGATGTCATAATGCAAAATTCCATTATGATGTCATAATGTAAAATTCCATTATGATGTCATAATGTAACATCCCATTATGATGTCATAATGCAAAATTCCATTATGATGTCATAATGGAACATTCCATTATGATGTCATAATGCAAAATTCCATTATGATGTCATAATGCAATATTCCATTACGATGTCATAATGTAACATGCCATTATGATGTCATAATGCAACATTCCATTATGATGTCATAATGTAACATTCCATTATGATGTCATAATGCAACATTCGATTATGATGTCATAATGTAAAATTCCATTATGATGTCATAATGCAAAATTCCATTATGATGTCATAATGCAAAATTCCATTATGATGTCATAATGTAAAATTCCATTATGATGTCATAATGCAAAATTCCATTATGATGTCATAATGCAAAATTCCATTATGATGTCATATTGTAAAATTCCATTATGATGTCATAATGCAAAATTCCATTATGATGTCATAATGTAAAATTCCATTATGATGTCATAATGCAAAATTCCATTATGATGTCATAATGTAAAATTCCATTATGATGTCATAATGCAAAATTCCATTATGATGTCATAATGCAAGATTCCATTATGATGTCATAATGTAACTATCCATTATGATGTCATAATGTAACATTCCATTATGATGTCATAATGTAACATTCCATTATGATGTCATAATGCAAAATTCCATTATGATGTCATAATGTAACATTCCATTATGATGTCATAATGCAAAATTCCATTATGATGTCATAATGCAAAATTCCATTATGATGTCATAATGCAAAATTCCATTATGATGTCATAATGTAACATTCCATTATGATGTCATAATGCAAAATTCCATTATGATGTCATAATGTAACATTCCATTATGATGTCATAATGCAAAATTCCATTATGATGTCATAATGTAACATTCCATTATGATGTCATAATGTAACATCCCATTATGATGTCATAATGCAACATTCCATTATGATGTCATAATGTAATATCCCATTATGATGTCATAATGTAACATTCCATTATGATGTCATAATGCAAAATTCCATTATGATGTCATAATGTAACATTCCATTATGATGTCATAATGCAAAATTCCATTATGATGTCATAATGTAACATTCCATTATGATGTCATAATGCAAAATTCCATTATGATGTCATAATGTAAAATTCCATTATGATGTCATAATGTAACATTCCATTATGATGTCACAATGCAAAATTCCATTATGATGTCATAATGTAACATTCCATTATGATGTCATAATGTGACATTCCATTATGATGTCATAATTTAACATTCCATTATGATGTCATAATGCAAAATTCCATTATGATGTCATAATGTAACATTCCATTATGATGTCATAATGCAAAATTCCATTATGATGTCATAATGTAACATTCCATTATGATGTCATAATGCAACATTCCATTATGATGTCATAATGTAACATCCCATTATGATGTCATAATGCAAAATTCCATTATGATGTCATAATGCAACATCCCATTATGATGTCATAATGCAAAAATTCCATTATGATGTCATAATGTAACATCCCATTATGATGTCATAATGCAAAATTCCATTATGATGTCATAATGCAACATTCCATTATGATGTCATAATGTAACATTCCATTATGATGTCATATTGCAACTTTCCATTATGATGTCATAATTCAAAATTCCATTATGATGTCATAATGTAACATTCCATTATGATGTCATAATGCAAAATTCCATTATGATGTCATAATGTAACATTCCATTATGATGTCATAATGCAAAATTCCATTATGATGTCATAATGTAACATTCCATTATGATGTCATAATGCAAAATTCCATTATGATGTCATAATGTAACATTCCATTATGATGTCATAATGCAAAATTCCATTATGATGTCATAATGCAACATTCCATTATGATGTCATAATGCAAAATTCCATTATGATGTCATAATGCAACATTCCATTATGATGTCATAATGCAAAATTCCATTATGATGTCATAATGCAACATTCCATTATGATGTCATAATGTTACATTCCATTATGATGTCATAATGCAACATTCCATTATGATGTCATAATGTAACATTCCATTATGATGTCATAATGCAAC
This sequence comes from Eleutherodactylus coqui, assembly GCF_035609145.1. NCBI lineage: Eukaryota > Metazoa > Chordata > Amphibia > Anura > Eleutherodactylidae > Eleutherodactylus > Eleutherodactylus coqui. The sequence goes on along the minus strand of NC_089843.1, from coordinate 150,740,631 downwards.
ATTCCATTATGATGTCATAATGCAAAATTCCATTATGATGTCATAATGTAACATTCCATTATGATGTCATAATGCAAAATTCCATTATGATGTCATAATGTAACATTCCATTATGATGTCATAATGCAAAATTCCATTATGATGTCATAATGTAACATTCCATTATGATGTCATAATGTAACGTCCCATTATGATGTCATAATGCAAAATTCCATTATGATGTCATAATGTAACGTCCCATTATGATGTCATAATGCAAAATTCCATTATGATGTCATAATGTAACATTCCATTATGATGTCATAATGCAAAATTCCATTATGATGTCATAATGTAAAATTCCATTATGATGTCATAATGCAAAATTCCATTATGATGTCATAATGTAAAATTCCATTATGATGTCATATTGCAAAATTCCATTATGATGTCATAATGCAAAATTCCATTATGATGTCATAATGTAAAATTCCATTATGATGTCATAATGTAACATCCCATTATGATGTCATAATGCAAAATTCCATTATGATGTCATAATGTAACATTCCATTATGATGTCATAATGCAAAATTCCATTATGATGTCATAATGCAAAATTCCATTATGATGTCATAATGCAATATTCCATTACGATGTCATAATGTAACATGCCATTATGATGTCATAATGCAACATTCCATTATGATGTCATAATGTAACATTGCATTATGATGTCATAATGCAAAATTCCATTATGATGTCCTAATGTAACATTCCATTATGATGTCATAATGCAAAATTCCATTATGATGTCATAATGTAACATTCCATTATGATGTCATAATGCAAAATTCCATTATGATGTCATAATGTAACATTCAATTATGATGTCATAATGTAACATCCCATTATGATGTCATAATGCAACATTCCATTATGATGTCATAATGTAATATCCCATTATGATGTCATAATGTAACATTCCATTATGATGTCATAATGCAAAATTCCATTATGATGTCATAATGTAAAATTCCATTATGATGTCATAATGTAACATTCCATTATGATGTCACAATGCAAAATTCCATTATGATGTCATAATGTAACATTCCATTATGATGTCACAATGTGACATTCCATTATGATGTCATAATTTAACATTCCATTATGATGTCATAATGCAAAATTCCATTATGATGTCATAATGTAACATTCCATTATGATGTCATAATGCAAAATTCCATTATGATGTCATAATGTAACATTCCATTATGATGTCATAATGCAAAATTCCATTATGATGTCATAATGTAACATCCCATTATGATGTCATAATGCAAAATTCCATTATGATGTCATAATGCAATATTCCATTACGATGTCATAATGTAACATGCCATTATGATGTCATAATGCAACATTCCATTATGATGTCATAATGTAACATTCCATTATGATGTCATAATGCAACATTCGATTATGATGTCATAATTTAAAATTCCATTATGATGTCATAATGCAAAATTCCATTATGATGTCATAATGCAAAATTCCATTATGATGTCATAATGTAAAATTCCATTATGATGTCATAATGCAAAATTCCATTATGATGTCATAATGCAAAATTCCATTATGATGTCATATTGTAAAATTCCATTATGATGTCATAATGCAAAATTCCATTATGATGTCATAATGTAAAATTCCATCATGATGTCATAATGCAAAATTCCATTATGATGTCATAATGTAAAATTCCATTATGATGTCATAATGCAACATTCCATTATGATGTCATAATGCAAGATTCCATTATGATGTCATAATGTAACTATCCATTATGATGTCATAATGTAACATTCCATTATGATGTCATAATGTAACATTCCATTATGATGTCATAATGCAAAATTCCATTATGATGTCATAATGTAACATTCCATTATGATGTCATAATGCAAAATTCCATTATGATGTCATAATGCAAAATTCCATTATGATGTAATAATGCAAAATTCCATTATGATGTCATAATGTAACATTCCATTATGATGTCATAATGCAAAATTCCATTATGATGTCATAATGTAACATTCCATTATGATGTCATAATGTAACATTCCATTATGATGTCATAATGTAACATTCCATTATGATGTCATAATGCAAAATTCCATTATGATGTCATAATGCAAAATTCCATTATGATGTCATAATGTAACATTCAATTATGATGTCATAATGTAACATCCCATTATGATGTCATAATGCAACATTCCATTATGATGTCATAATGTAATATCCCATTATGATGTCATAATGTAACATTCCATTATGATGTCATAATGCAAAATTCCATTATGATGTCATAATGCAACATTCCATTATGATGTCATAATGCAAAATTCCATTATGATGTCATAATGTAACATTCCATTATGATGTCATAATGTAACGTCCCATTATGATGTCATAATGCAAAATTCCATTATGATGTCATAATGTAACGTCCCATTATGATGTCATAATGCAAAATTCCATTATGATGTCATAATGTAACATTCCATTATGATGTCATAATGCAAAATTCCATTATGATGTCATAATGTAAAATTCCATTATGATGTCATAATGCAAAATTCCATTATGATGTCATAATGTAAAATTCCATTATGATGTCATATTGCAAAATTCCATTATGATGGCATAATGCAAAATTCCATTATGATGTCATAATGTAAAATTCCATTATGATGTCATAATGTAACATCCCATTATGATGTCATAATGCAAAATTCCATTATGATGTCATAATGTAACATTCCATTGTGATGTCATAATGCAAAATTCCATTATGATGTCATAATGCAATATTCCATTACGATGTCATAATGTAACATGCCATTATGATGTCATAATGCAACATTCCATTATGATGTCATAATGTAACATTCCATTATGATGTCATAATGCAACATTCGATTATGATGTCATAATGTAAAATTCCATTATGATGTCATAATGCAAAATTCCATTATGATGTCATAATGCAAAATTCCATTATGATGTCATAATGTAAAATTCCATTATGATGTCATAATGCAAAATTCCATTATGATGTCATAATGCAAAATTCCATTAGGATGTCATATTGTAAAATTCCATTATGATGTCATAATGCAAAATTCCATTATGATGTCATAATGTAAAATTCCATTATGATGTCATAATGCAAAATTCCATTATGATGTCATAATGTAAAATTCCATTATGATGTCATAATGCAAAATTCCATTATGATGTCATAATGCAAGATTCCATTATGATGTCATAATGTAACTATCCATTATGATGTCATAATGTAACATTCCATTATGATGTCATAATGTAACATTCCATTATGATGTCATAATGCAAAATTCCATTATGATGTCATAATGTAACATTCCATTATGATGTCATAATGCAAAATTCCATTATGATGTCATAATGCAAAATTCCATTATGATGTAATAATGCAAAATTCCATTATGATGTCATAATGTAACATTCCATTATGATGTCATAATGCAAAATTCCATTATGATGTCATAATGTAACATTCCATTATGATGTCATAATGCAAAATTCCATTATGATGTCATAATGTAACATTCCATTATGATGTCATAATGCAAAATTCCATTATGATGTCATAATGTAACATTCAATTATGATGTCATAATGTAACATCCCATTATGATGTCATAATGCAACATTCCATTATGATGTCATAATGTAATATCCCATTATGATGTCATAATGTAACATTCCATTATGATGTCATAATGCAAAATTCCATTATGATGTCATAATGTAACATTCCATTATGATGTCATAATGCAAAATTCCATTATGATGTCATAATGTAACATTCCATTATGATGTCATAATGCAAAATTCCATTATGATGTCATAATGTAAAATTCCATTATGATGTCATAATGTAACATTCCATTATGATGTCACAATGCAAAATTCCATTATGATGTCATAATGTAACATTCCATTATGATGTCATAATGTGACATTCCATTATGATGTCATAATTTAACATTCCATTATGATGTCATAATGCAAAATTCCATTATGATGTCATAATGTAACATTCCATTATGATGTCATAATGCAAAATTCCATTATGATGTCATAATGTAACATTCCATTATGATGTCATAATGCAAAATTCCATTATGATGTCATAATGTAACATCCCATTACGATGTCATAATGCAAAATTCCATTATGATGTCATAATGTAACATCCCATTATGATGTCATAATGCAAAAATTCCATTATGATGTCATAATGTAACATCCCATTATGATGTCATAATGCAAAATTCCATTATGATGTCATAATGCAACATTCCATTATGATGTCATAATGTAACATTCCATTATGATGTCATATTGCAACTTTCCATTATGATGTCATAATTCAAAATTCCATTATGATGTCATAATGTAACATTCCATTATGATGTCATAATGCAAAATTCCATTATGATGTCATAATGTAACATTCCATTATGATGTCATAATGCAAAATTCCATTATGATGTCATAATGTAACATTCCATTATGATGTCATAATGCAAAATTCCATTATGATGTCATAATGTAACATTCCATTATGATGTCATAATGCAAAATTCCATTATGATGTCATAATGTAACATTCCATTATGATGTCATAATGCAACATTCCATTATGATGTCATAATGTAACATTCCATTATGATGTCATAATGCAACATTCCATTATGATGTCATAATGTAACATTCCATTATGATGTCATAATGCAACATTCGATTATGATGTCATAATGTAAAATTCCATTATGATGTCATAATGCAAAATTCCATTATGATGTCATAATGCAAAATTCCATTATGATGTCATAATGTAAAATTCCATTATGATGTCATAATGCAAAATTCCATTATGATGTCATAATGCAAAATTCCATTATGATGTCATATTGTAAAATTCCATTATGATGTCATAATGCAAAATTCCATTATGATGTCATAATGTAAAATTCCATTATGATGTCATAATGCAAAATTCCATTATGATGTCATAATGTAAAATTCCATTATGATGTCATAATGCAACATTCCATTATGATGTCATAATGCAAGATTCCATTATGATGTCATAATGTAACTATCCATTATGATGTCATAATGTAACATTCCATTATGATGTCATAATGTAACATTCCATTATGATGTCATAATGCAAAATTCCATTATGATGTCATAATGTAACATTCCATTATGATGTCATAATGCAAAATTCCATTATGATGTCATAATGCAAAATTCCATTATGATGTAATAATGCAAAATTCCATTATGATGTCATAATGTAACATTCCATTATGATGTCATAATGCAAAATTCCATTATGATGTCATAATGTAACATTCCATTATGATGTCATAATGCAAAATTCCATTATGATGTCATAATGTAACATTCCATTATGATGTCATAATGCAAAATTCCATTATGATGTCATAATGTAACATTCAATTATGATGTCATAATGTAACATCCCATTATGATGTCATAATGCAACATTCCATTATGATGTCATAATGTAATATCCCATTATGATGTCATAATGTAACATTCCATTATGATGTCATAATGCAAAATTCCATTATGATGTCATAATGCAACATTCCATTATGATGTCATAATGCAAAATTCCATTATGATGTCATAATGTAACATTCCATTATGATGTCATAATGTAACGTCCCATTATGATGTCATAATGCAAAATTCCATTATGATGTCATAATGTAACGTCCCATTATGATGTCATAATGCAAAATTCCATTATGATGTCATAATGTAACATTCCATTATGATGTCATAATGCAAAATTCCATTATGATGTCATAATGTAAAATTCCATTATGATGTCATAATGCAAAATTCCATTATGATGTCATAATGCAAAATTCCATTATGATGTCATAATGTAAAATTCCATTATGATGTCATATTGCAAAATTCCATTATGATGTCATAATGCAAAATTCCATTATGATGTCATAATGTAAAATTCCATTATGATGTCATAATGTAACATCCCATTATGATGTCATAATGCAAAATTCCATTATGATGTCATAATGTAACATTCCATTGTGATGTCATAATGCAAAATTCCATTATGATGTCATAATGCAATATTCCATTACGATGTCATAATGTAACATGCCATTATGATGTCATAATGCAACATTCCATTATGATGTCATAATGTAACATTCCATTATGATGTCATAATGCAACATTCGATTATGATGTCATAATGTAAAATTCCATTATGATGTCATAATGCAAAATTCCATTATGATGTCATAATGCAAAATTCCATTATGATGTCATAATGTAAAATTCCATTATGATGTCATAATGCAAAATTCCATTATGATGTCATAATGCAAAATTCCATTATGATGTCATATTGTAAAATTCCATTATGATGTCATAATGCAAAATTCCATTATGATGTCATATTGTAAAATTCCATTATGATGTCATAATGCAAAATTCCATTATGATGTCATAATGTAAAATTCCATTATGATGTCATAATGCAAAATTCCATTATGATGTCATAATGCAAGATTCCATTATGATGTCATAATGTAACTATCCATTATGATGTCATAATGTAACATTCCATTATGATGTCATAATGTAACATTCCATTATGATGTCATAATGCAAAATTCCATTATGATGTCATAATGTAACATTCCATTATGATGTCATAATGCAAAATTCCATTATGATGTCATAATGCAAAATTCCATTATGATGTAATAATGCAAAATTCCATTATGATGTCATAATGTAACATTCCATTATGATGTCATAATGCAAAATTCCATTATGATGTCATAATGTAACATTCCATTATGATGTCATAATGCAAAATTCCATTATGATGTCATAATGTAACATTCCATTATGATGTCATAATGCAAAATTCCATTATGATGTCATAATGTAACATTCAATTATGATGTCATAATGTAACATCCCATTATGATGTCATAATGCAACATTCCATTATGATGTCATAATGTAATATCCCATTATGATGTCATAATTTAACATTCCATTATGATGTCATAATGCAAAATTCCATTATGATGTCATAATGTAACATTCCATTATGATGTCATAATGCAAAATTCCATTATGATGTCATAATGTAACATTCCATTATGATGTCATAATGCAAAATTCCATTATGATGTCATAATGTAACATCCCATTATGATGTCATAATGCAAAATTCCATTATGATGTCATAATGTAACATCCCATTATGATGTCATAATGCAAAAATTCCATTATGATGTCATAATGTAACATCCCATTATGATGTCATAATGCAAAATTCCATTATGATGTCATAATGCAACATTCCATTATGATGTCATAATGTAACATTCCATTATGATGTCATATTGCAACTTTCCATTATGATGTCATAATTCAAAATTCCATTATGATGTCATAATGTAACATTCCATTATGATGTCATAATGCAAAATTCCATTATGATGTCATAATGTAACATTCCATTATGATGTCATAATGCAAAATTCCATTATGATGTCATAATGTAACATTCCATTATGATGTCATAATGCAAAATTCCATTATGATGTCATAATGTAACATTCCATTATGATGTCATAGTGCAAAATTCCATTATGATGTCATAATGCAACATTCCATTATGATGTCATAATGCAAAATTCCATTATGATGTCATAATGTAACATTCCATTATGATGTCATAATGTAACGTCCCATTATGATGTCATAATGCAAAATTCCATTAGGATGTCATAATGTAACGTCCCATTATGATGTCATAATGCAAAATTCCATTATGATGTCATAATGTAACATTCCATTATGATGTCATAATGCAAAATTCCATTATGATGTCATAATGCAAAATTCCATTATGATGTCATAATGTAAAATTCCATTATGATGTCATAATGTAACATCCCATTATGATGTCATAATGCAAAATTCCATTATGATGTCATAATGTAACATTCCATTATGATGTCATAATGCAAAATTCCATTATGATGTCATAATGCAATATTCCATTACGATGTCATAATGTAACATGCCATTATGATGTCATAATGCAACATTCCATTATGATGTCATAATGTAACATTCCATTATGATGTCATAATGCAACATTCGATTATGATGTCATAATGTAAAATTCCATTATGATGTCATAATGCAAAATTCCATTATGATGTCATAATGCAAAATTCCATTATGATGTCATAATGTAAAATTCCATTATGATGTCATAATGCAAAATTCCATTATGATGTTATAATGCAAAATTCCATTATGATGTCATATTGTAAAATTCCATTATGATGTCATAATGCAAAATTCCATTATGATGTCATAATGTAAAATTCCATTATGATGTCATAATGCAAAATTCCATTATGATGTCATAATGTAAAATTCCATTATGATGTCATAATGCAACATTCCATTATGATGTCATAATGCAAGATTCCATTATGATGTCATAATGTAACTATCCATTATGATGTCATAATGTAACATTCCATTATGATGTCATAATGTAACATTCCATTATGATGTCATAATGCAAAATTCCATTATGATGTCATAATGTAACATTCCATTATGATGTCATAATGCAAAATTCCATTATGATGTCATAATGCAAAATTCCATTATGATGTAATAATGCAAAATTCCATTATGATGTCATAATGTAACATTCCATTATGATGTCATAATGCAAAATTCCATTATGATGTCATAATGTAACATTCCATTATGATGTCATAATGCAAAATTCCATTATGATGTCATAATGTAACATTCCATTATGATGTCATAATGCAAAATTCCATTATGATGTCATAATGTAACATTCAATTATGATGTCATAATGTAACATCCCATTATGATGTCATAATGCAACATTCCATTATGATGTCATAATGTAATATCCCATTATGATGTCATAATGTAACATTCCATTATGATGTCATAATGCAAAATTCCATTATGATGTCACAATGTAAAATTCCATTATGATGTCATAATGTAACATTCCATTATGATGTCACAATGCAAAATTCCATTATGATGTCATAATGTAACATTCCATTATGATGTCATAATGTGACATTCCATTATGATGTCATAATTTAACATTCCATTATGATGTCATAATGCAACATTCCATTATGATGTCATAATGTAACATTCCATTATGATGTCATAATGCAACATTCGATTATGATGTCATAATGTAAAATTCCATTATGATGTCATAATGCAAAATTCCATTATGATGTCATAATGCAAAATTCCATTATGATGTCATAATGTAAAATTCCATTATGATGTCATAATGCAAAATTCCATTATGATGTCATAATGCAAAATTCCATTATGATGTCATATTGTAAAATTCCATTATGATGTCATAATGCAAAATTCCATTATGATGTCATAATGTAAAATTCCATTATGATGTAATAATGCAACATTCCATTATGATGTCATAATGTAAAATTCCATTATGATGTCATAATGCAACATTCCATTATGATGTCATAATGCAAGATTCCATTATGATGTCATAATGTAACTATCCATTATGATGTCATAATGTAACATTCCATTATGATGTCATAATGTAACATTCCATTATGATGTCATAATGCAAAATTCCATTATGATGTCATAATGTAACATTCCATTATGATGTCATAATGCAAAAATCCATTATGATGTCATAATGCAAAATTCCATTATGATGTAATAATGCAAAATTCCATTATGATGTCATAATGTAACATTCCATTATGATGTCATAATGCAAAATTCCATTATGATGTCATAATGTAACATTCCATTATGATGTCATAATGCAAAATTCCATTATGATGTCATAACGTAACATTCCATTATGATGTCATAATGCAAAATTCCATTATGATGTCATAATGTAACATTCAATTATGATGTCATAATGTAACATCCCATTATGATGTCATAATGCAACATTCCATTATGATGTCATAATGTAATATCCCATTATGATGTCATAATGTAACATTCCATTATGATGTCATAATGCAAAATTCCATTATGATGTCATAATGCAACATTCCATTATGATGTCATAATGCAAAATTCCATTATGATGTCATAATGTAACATTCCATTATGATGTCATAATGTAACGTCCCATTATGATGTCATAATGCAAAATTCCATTATGATGTCATAATGTAACGTCCCATTATGATGTCATAATGCAAAATTCCATTATGATGTCATAATGTAACATTCCATTATGATGTCATAATGCAAAATTCCATTATGATGTCATAATGTAAAATTCCATTATGATTTCATAATGCAAAATTCCATTATGATGTCATAATGTAAAATTCCATTATGATGTCATATTGCAAAATTCCATTATGATGTCATAATGCAAAATTCCATTATGATGTCATAATGTAAAATTCCATTATGATGTCATAATGTAACATCCCATTATGATGTCATAATGCAAAATTCCATTATGATGTCATAATGTAACATTCCATTGTGATGTCATAATGCAAAATTCCATTATGATGTCATAATGCAATATTCCATTACGATGTCATAATGTAACATGCCATTATGATGTCATAATGCAACATTCCATTATGATGTCATAATGTAACATTCCATTATGATGTCATAATGCAACATTCGATTATGATGTCATAATGTAAAATTCCATTATGATGTCATAATGCAAAATTCCATTATGATGTCATAATGCAAAATTCCATTATGATGTCATAATGTAAAATTCCATTATGATGTCATAATGCAAAATTCCATTATGATGTCATAATGCAAAATTCCATTATGATGTCATATTGTAAAATTCCATTATGATGTCATAATGCAAAATTCCATTATGATGTCATATTGTAAAATTCCATTATGATGTCATAATGCAAAATTCCATTATGATGTCATAATGTAAAATTCCATTATGATGTCATAATGCAAAATTCCATTATGATGTCATAATGCAAGATTCCATTATGATGTCATAATGTAACTATCCATTATGATGTCATAATGTAACATTCCATTATGATGTCATAATGTAACATTCCATTATGATGTCATAATGCAAAATTCCATTATGATGTCATAATGTAACATTCCATTATGATGTCATAATGCAAAATTCCATTATGATGTCATAATGCAAAATTCCATTATGATGTAATAATGCAAAATTCCATTATGATGTCATAATGTAACATTCCATTATGATGTCATAATGCAAAATTCCATTATGATGTCATAATGTAACATTCCATTATGATGTCATAATGCAAAATTCCATTATGATGTCATAATGTAAAATTCCATTATGATGTCATAATGCAAAATTCCATTATGATGTCATAATGTAACATTCAATTATGATGTCATAATGTAACATCCCATTATGATGTCATAATGCAACATTCCATTATGATGTCATAATGTAATATCCCATTATGATGTCATAATTTAACATTCCATTATGATGTCATAATGCAAAATTCCATTATGATGTCATAATGTAACATTCCATTATGATGTCATAATGCAAAATTCCATTATGATGTCATAATGTAACATTCCATTATGATGTCATAATGCAAAATTCCATTATGATGTCATAATGTAACATCCCATTATGATGTCATAATGCAAAATTCCATTATGATGTCATAATGTAACATCCCATTATGATGTCATAATGCAAAAATTCCATTATGATGTCATAATGTAACATCCCATTATGATGTCATAATGCAAAATTCCATTATGATGTCATAATGCAACATTCCATTATGATGTCATAATGTAACATTCCATTATGATGTCATATTGCAACTTTCCATTATGATGTCATAATTCAAAATTCCATTATGATGTCATAATGTAACATTCCATTATGATGTCATAATGCAAAATTCCATTATGATGTCATAATGTAACATTCCATTATGATGTCATAATGCAAAATTCCATTATGATGTCATAATGTAACATTCCATTATGATGTCATAATGCAAAATTCCATTATGATGTCATAATGTAACATTCCATTATGATGTCATAATGCAAAATTCCATTATGATGTCATAATGCAACATTCCATTATGATGTCATAATGCAAAATTCCATTATGATGTCATAATGTAACATTCCATTATGATGTCATAATGTAACGTCCCATTATGATGTCATAATGCAAAATTCCATTATGATGTCATAATGTAACGTCCCATTATGATGTCATAATGCAAAATTCCATTATGATGTCATAATGTAACATTCCATTATGATGTCATAATGTAACGTCCCATTATGATGTCATAATGCAAAATTCCATTATGATGTCATAATTTAACATTCCATTATGATGTCATAATGTAACATTCCATTATGATGTCATAATGTAACGTCCCATTATGATGTCATAATGCAAAATTCCATTATGATGTCATAATTTAACATTCCATTATGATGTCATAATGCAAAATTCCATTATGATGTCATAATGTAACATTCCATTATGATGTCATAATGCAAAATTCCATTATGATGTCATAATGTAACATTCCATTATGATGTCATAATGCAAAATTCCATTATGATGTCATAATGTAACATCCCATTATGATGTCATAATGCAAAATTCCATTATGATGTCATAATGTAACATCCCATTATGATGTCATAATGCAAAAATTCCATTATGATGTCATAATGTAACATCCCATTATGATGTCATAATGCAAAATTCCATTATGATGTCATAATGCAACATTCCATTATGATGTCATAATGTAACATTCCATTATGATGTCATATTGCAACTTTCCATTATGATGTCATAATTCAAAATTCCATTATGATGTCATAATGTAACATTCCATTATGATGTCATAATGCAAAATTCCATTATGATGTCATAATGTAACATTCCATTATGATGTCATAATGCAAAATTCCATTATGATGTCATAATGTAACATTCCATTATGATGTCATAATGCAAAATTCCATTATGATGTCATAATGTAACATTCCATTATGATGTCATAATGCAAAATTCCATTATGATGTCATAATGCAACATTCCATTATGATGTCATAATGCAAAATTCCATTATGATGTCATAATGTAACATTCCATTATGATGTCATAATGTAACGTCCCATTATGATGTCATAATGCAAAATTCCATTATGATGTCATAATGTAACGTCCCATTATGATGTCATAATGCAAAATTCCATTATGATGTCATAATGTAACATTCCATTATGATGTCATAATGCAAAATTCCATTATGATGTCATAATGTAAAATTCCATTATGATGTCATAATGCAAAATTCCATTATGATGTCATAATGTAAAATTCCATTATGATGTCATATTGCAAAATTCCATTATGATGTCATAATGCAAAATTCCATTATGATGTCATAATGTAAAATTCCATTATGATGTCATAATGTAACATCCCATTATGATGTCATAATGCAAAATTCCATTATGATGTCATAATGTAACATTCCATTATGATGTCATAATGCAAAATTCCATTATGATGTCATAATGCAATATTCCATTACGATGTCATAATGTAACATGCCATTATGATGTCATAATGCAACATTCCATTATGATGTCATAATGTAACATTCCATTATGATGTCATAATGCAACATTCGATTATGATGTCATAATGTAAAATTCCATTATGATGTCATAATGCAAAATTCCATTATGATGTCATAATGCAAAATTCCATTATGATGTCATAATGTAAAATTCCATTATGATGTCATAATGCAAAATTCCATTATGATGTTATAATGCAAAATTCCATTATGATGTCATATTGTAAAATTCCATTATGATGTCATAATGCAAAATTCTATTATGATGTCATAATGTAAAATTCCATTATGATGTCATAATGCAAAATTCCATTATGATGTCATAATGTAAAATTCCATTATGATGTCATAATGCAACATTCCATTATGATGTCATAATGCAAGATTCCATTATGATGTCATAATGTAACTATCCATTATGATGTCATAATGTAACATTCCATTATGATGTCATAATGTAACATTCCATTATGATGTCATAATGCAAAATTCCATTATGATGTCATAATGTAACATTCCATTATGATGTCATAATGCAAAATTCCATTATGATGTCATAATGCAAAATTCCATTATGATGTAATAATGCAAAATTCCATTATGATGTCATAATGTAACATTCCATTATGATGTCATAATGCAAAATTCCATTATGATGTCATAATGTAACATTCCATTATGATGTCATAATGCAAAATTCCATTATGATGTCATAATGTAACATTCCATTATGATGTCATAATGCAAAATTCCATTATGATGTCATAATGTAACATTCCATTATGATGTCATAATGTAACATCCCATTATGATGTCATAATGCAACATTCCATTATGATGTCATAATGTAATATCCCATTATGATGTCATAATGTAACATTCCATTATGATGTCATAATGCAAAATTCCATTATGATGTCACAATGTAAAATTCCATTATGATGTCATAATGTAACATTCCATTATGATGTCACAATGCAAAATTCCATTATGATGTCATAATGTAACATTCCATTATGATGTCATAATGTGACATTCCATTATGATGTCATAATTTAACATTCCATTATGATGTCATAATGCAACATTCCATTATGATGTCATAATGTAACATTCCATTATGATGTCATAATGCAACATTCCATTATGATGTCATAATGTAACATTCCATTATGATGTCATAATGCAACATTCGATTATGATGTCATAATGTAAAATTCCATTATGATGTCATAATGCAAAATTCCATTATGATGTCATAATGCAAAATTCCATTATGATGTCATAATGTAAAATTCCATTATGATGTCATAATGCAAAATTCCATTATGATGTCATAATGCAAAATTCCATTATGATGTCATATTGTAAAATTCCATTATGATGTCATAATGCAAAATTCCATTATGATGTCATAATGTAAAATTCCATTATGATGTAATAATGCAACATTCCATTATGATGTCATAATGTAAAATTCCATTATGATGTCATAATGCAACATTCCATTATGATGTCATAATGCAAGATTCCATTATGATGTCATAATGTAACTATCCATTATGATGTCATAATGTAACATTCCATTATGATGTCATAATGTAACATTCCATTATGATGTCATAATGCAAAATTCCATTATGATGTCATAATGTAACATTCCATTATGATGTCATAATGCAAGATTCCATTATGATGTCATAATGTAACTATCCATTATGATGTCATAATGTAACATTCCATTATGATGTCATAATGTAACATTCCATTATGATGTCATAATGCAAAATTCCATTATGATGTCATAATGTAACATTCCATTATGATGTCATAATGCAAAATTCCATTATGATGTCATAACGTAACATTCCATTATGATGTCATAATGCAAAATTCCATTATGATGTCATAATGTAACATTCAATTATGATGTCATAATGTAACATCCCATTATGATGTCATAATGCAACATTCCATTATGATGTCATAATGTAATATCCCATTATGATGTCATAATGTAACATTCCATTATGATGTCATAATGCAAAATTCCATTATGATGTCATAATGCAACATTCCATTATGATGTCATAATGCAAAATTCCATTATGATGTCATAATGTAACATTCCATTATGATGTCATAATGTAACGTCCCATTATGATGTCATAATGCAAAATTCCATTATGATGTCATAATGTAACGTCCCATTATGATGTCATAATGCAAAATTCCATTATGATGTCATAATGTAACATTCCATTATGATGTCATAATGCAAAATTCCATTATGATGTCATAATGTAAAATTCCATTATGATGTCATAATGCAAAATTCCATTATGATGTCATAATGTAAAATTCCATTATGATGTCATATTGCAAAATTCCATTATGATGTCATAATGCAAAATTCCATTATGATGTCATAATGTAAAATTCCATTATGATGTCATAATGTAACATCCCATTATGATGTCATAATGCAAAATTCCATTATGATGTCATAATGTAACATTCCATTGTGATGTCATAATGCAAAATTCCATTATGATGTCATAATGCAATATTCCATTACGATGTCATAATGTAACATGCCATTATGATGTCATAATGCAACATTCCATTATGATGTCATAATGTAACATTCCATTATGATGTCATAATGCAACATTCGATTATGATGTCATAATGTAAAATTCCATTATGATGTCATAATGCAAAATTCCATTATGATGTCATAATGCAAAATTCCATTATGATGTCATAATGTAAAATTCCATTATGATGTCATAATGCAAAATTCCATTATGATGTCATAATGTAAAATTCCATTATGATGTCATAATGCAAAATTCCATTATGATGTCATAATGCAAAATTCCATTATGATGTCATATTGTAAAATTCCATTATGATGTCATAATGCAAAATTCCATTATGATGTCATATTGTAAAATTCCATTATGATGTCATAATGCAAAATTCCATTATGATGTCATAATGTAAAATTCCATTATGATGTCATAATGTAAAATTCCATTATGATGTCATAATGCAAAATTCCATTATGATGTCATAATGCAAGATTCCATTATGATGTCATAATGTAACTATCCATTATGATGTCATAATGTAACATTCCATTATGATGTCATAATGTAACATTCCATTATGATGTCATAATGCAAAATTCCATTATGATGTCATAATGTAACATTCCATTATGATGTCATAATGCAAAATTCCATTATGATGTCATAATGCAAAATTCCATTATGATGTAATAATGCAAAATTCCATTATGATGTCATAATGTAACATTCCATTATGATGTCATAATGCAAAATTCCATTATGATGTCATAATGTAACATTCCATTATGATGTCATAATGCAAAATTCCATTATGATGTCATAATGTAAAATTCCATTATGATGTCATAATGCAAAATTCCATTATGATGTCATAATGTAACATTCAATTATGATGTCATAATGTAACATCCCATTATGATGTCATAATGCAACATTCCATTATGATGTCATAATGTAATATCCCATTATGATGTCATAATTTAACATTCCATTATGATGTCATAATGCAAAATTCCATTATGATGTCATAATGTAACATTCCATTATGATGTCATAATGCAAAATTCCATTATGATGTCATAATGTAACATTCCATTATGATGTCATAATGCAAAATTCCATTATGATGTCATAATGTAACATCCCATTATGATGTCATAATGCAAAATTCCATTATGATGTCATAATGTAACATCCCATTATGATGTCATAATGCAAAAATTCCATTATGATGTCATAATGTAACATCCCATTATGATGTCATAATGCAAAATTCCATTATGATGTCATAATGCAACATTCCATTATGATGTCATAATGTAACATTCCATTATGATGTCATATTGCAACTTTCCATTATGATGTCATAATTCAAAATTCCATTATGATGTCATAATGTAACATTCCATTATGATGTCATAATGCAAAATTCCATTATGATGTCATAATGTAACATTCCATTATGATGTCATAATGCAAAATTCCATTATGATGTCATAATGTAACATTCCATTATGATGTCATAATGCAAAATTCCATTATGATGTCATAATGTAACATTCCATTATGATGTCATAATGCAAAATTCCATTATGATGTCATAATGCAACATTCCATTATGATGTCATAATGCAAAATTCCATTATGATGTCATAATGTAACATTCCATTATGATGTCATAATGTAACGTCCCATTATGATGTCATAATGCAAAATTCCATTATGATGTCATAATGTAACGTCCCATTATGATGTCATAATGCAAAATTCCATTATGATGTCATAATGTAACATTCCATTATGATGTCATAATGCAAAATTCCATTATGATGTCATAATGTAAAATTCCATTATGATGTCATAATGCAAAATTCCATTATGATGTCATAATGTAAAATTCCATTATGATGTCATATTGCAAAATTCCATTATGATGTCATAATGCAAAATTCCATTATGATGTCATAATGTAAAATTCCATTATGATGTCATAATGTAACATCCCATTATGATGTCATAATGCAAAATTCCATTATGATGTCATAATGTAACATTCCATTATGATGTCATAATGCAAAATTCCATTATGATGTCATAATGCAATATTCCATTACGATGTCATAATGTAACATGCCATTATGATGTCATAATGCAACATTCCATTATGATGTCATAATGTAACATTCCATTATGATGTCATAATGCAACATTCGATTATGATGTCATAATGTAAAATTCCATTATGATGTCATAATGCAAAATTCCATTATGATGTCATAATGCAAAATTCCATTATGATGTCATAATGTAAAATTCCATTATGATGTCATAATGCAAAATTCCATTATGATGTTATAATGCAAAATTCCATTATGATGTCATATTGTAAAATTCCATTATGATGTCATAATGCAAAATTCCATTATGATGTCATAATGTAAAATTCCATTATGATGTCATAATGCAAAATTCCATTATGATGTCATAATGTAAAATTCCATTATGATGTCATAATGCAACATTCCATTATGATGTCATAATGCAAGATTCCATTATGATGTCATAATGTAACTATCCATTATGATGTCATAATGTAACATTCCATTATGATGTCATAATGTAACATTCCATTATGATGTCATAATGCAAAATTCCATTATGATGTCATAATGCAAAATTCCATTATGATGTAATAATGCAAAATTCCATTATGATGTCATAATGTAACATTCCATTATGATGTCATAATGCAAAATTCCATTATGATGTCATAATGTAACATTCCATTATGATGTCATAATGCAAAATTCCATTATGATGTCATAATGTAACATTCCATTATGATGTCATAATGCAAAATTCCATTATGATGTCATAATGTAACATTCCATTATGATGTCATAATGCAAAATTCCATTATGATGTCATAATGTAACATTCAATTATGATGTCATAATGTAACATCCCATTATGATGTCATAATGCAACATACCATTATGATGTCATAATGTAATATCCCATTATGATGTCATAATGTAACATTCAATTATGATGTCATAATTAGAGATGAGCGAACGTGTCCGTAACGGACACATCCGCACCCGGACACCGGCTTTAGCGAACACTGGAGTGTTCGCGCGTAAGTGTCCGGGTGCCGCCGGGGGGCGGGGAGATGCGCGGCGGCGCGGGCGGCAGTAGCGGGGAACAGGGGGGAGCCCTCTCTCTCTCCCTCTCCCCCCCACTCCCCGCCGCACCCCCCGCGCTGCCACGGCGGCCCCCGAACTTTTTCGCCCGAACACCGAGGTGTTCGCAAAGTTCGGTGTTCGGGCGAAAAAGGGGCGGGGCCGAACGTGTTCGCTCATCTCTAGTCATAATGCAAAATTCCATTATGATGTCATAATGCAACATTCCATTATGATGTCATAATGCAAAATTCCATTATGATGTCATAATGTAACATTCCATTATGATGTCATAATGTAACGTCCCATTATGATGTCATAATGCAAAATTCCATTATGATGTCATAATGTAACGTCCCATTATGATGTCATAATGCAAAATTCCATTATGATGTCATAATGTAACATTCCATTATGATGTCATAATGCAAAATTCCATTATGATGTCATAATGTAAAATTCCATTATGATGTCATAATGCAAAATTCCATTATGATGTCATATTGCAAAATTCCATTATGATGTCATAATGCAAAATTCCATTATGATGTCATAATGTAAAATTCCATTATGATGTCATAATGTAACATCCCATTATGATGTCATAATGCAAAATTCCATTATGATGTCATAATGGAACATTCCATTATGATGTCATAATGCAAAATTCCATTATGATGTCATAATGCAATATTCCATAACGATGTCATAATGTAACATGCCATTATGATGTCATAATGCAACATTCCATTATGATGTCATAATGTAACATTCCATTATGATGTCATAATGCAACATTCGATTATGATGTCATAATGTAAAATTCCATTATGATGTCATAATGCAAAATTCCATTATGATGTCATAATGCAAAATTCCATTATGATGTCATAATGTAAAATTCCATTATGATGTCATAATGCAAAATTCCATTATGATGTCATAATGCAAAATTCCATTATGATGTCATATTGTAAAATTCCATTATGATGTCATAATGCAAAATTCCATTATGATGTCATAATGTAAAATTCCATTATGATGTCATAATGCAAAATTCCATTATGATGTCATAATGTAAAATTCCATTATGATGTCATAATGCAAAATTCCATTATGATGTCATAATGCAAGATTCCATTATGATGTCATAATGTAACTATCCATTATGATGTCATAATGTAACATTCCATTATGATGTCATAATGTAACATTCCATTATGATGTCATAATGCAAAATTCCATTATGATGTCATAATGTAACATTCCATTATGATGTCATAATGCAAAATTCCATTATGATGTCATAATGCAAAATTCCATTATGATGTCATAATGCAAAATTCCATTATGATGTCATAATGTAACATTCCATTATGATGTCATAATGCAAAATTCCATTATGATGTCATAATGTAACATTCCATTATGATGTCATAATGCAAAATTCCATTATGATGTCATAATGTAACATTCCATTATGATGTCATAATGCAAAATTCCATTATGATGTCATAATGTAACATTCAATTATGATGTCATAATGTAACATCCCATTATGATGTCATAATGCAACATTCCATTATGATGTCATAATGTAATATCCCATTATGATGTCATAATGTAACATTCCATTATGATGTCATAATGCAAAATTCCATTATGATGTCATAATGTAACATTCCATTATGATGTCATAATGCAAAATTCCATTATGATGTCATAATGTAACATTCCATTATGATGTCATAATGCAAAATTCCATTATGATGTCATAATGTAAAATTCCATTATGATGTCATAATGTAACATTCCATTATGATGTCACAATGCAAAATTCCATTATGATGTCATAATGTAACATTCCATTATGATGTCATAATGTGACATTCCATTATGATGTCATAATTTAACATTCCATTATGATGTCATAATGCAAAATTCCATTATGATGTCATAATGTAACATTCCATTATGATGTCATAATGCAAAATTCCATTATGATGTCATAATGTAACATTCCATTATGATGTCATAATGCAAAATTCCATTATGATGTCATAATGTAACATCCCATTATGATGTCATAATGCAAAATTCCATTATGATGTCATAATGCAACATCCCATTATGATGTCATAATGCAAAAATTTCATTATGATGTCATAATGTAACATCCCATTATGATGTCATAATGCAAAATTCCATTATGATGTCATAATGCAACATTCCATTATGATGTCATAATGTAACATTCCATTATGATGTCATATTGCAACTTTCCATTATGATGTCATAATTCAAAATTCCATTATGATGTCATAATGTAACATTCCATTATGATGTCATAATGCAAAATTCCATTATGATGTCATAATGTAACATTCCATTATGATGTCATAATGCAAAATTCCATTATGATGTCATAATGTAACATTCCATTATGATGTCATAATGCAAAATTCCATTATGATGTCATAATGTAACATTCCATTATGATGTCATAATGCAAAATTCCATTATGATGTCATAATGCAACATTCCATTATGATGTCATAATGCAAAATTCCATTATGATGTCATAATGCAACATTGCATTATGATGTCATAATGTAACATTCCATTATGATGTCATAATGCAACATTCCATTATGATGTCATAATGTAACATTCCATTATGATGTCATAATGCAACATTCCATTATGATGTCATAATGCAAAATTCCATTATGATGTCATAATGTAACATTCCATTATGATGTCATAATGCAAAATTCCATTATGATGTCATAATGTAACATTCCATTATGATGTCATAATGCAAAATTCCATTATGATGTCATAATGTAACATTCCATTATGATGTCATAATGTAACATGCCATTATGATGTCATAATGCAACATTCCATTATGATGTCATAATGTAACATTTCATTATGATGTCATAATGCAACATTCGATTATGATGTCATAATGTAAAATTCCATTATGATGTCATAATGCAAAATTCCATTATGATGTCATAATGCAAAATTCCATTATGATGTCATAATGTAAAATTCCATTATGATGTCATAATGCAAAATTCCATTATGATGTCATAATGCATAATTCCATTATGATGTCATATTGTAAAATTCCATTATGATGTCATAATGCAAAATTCCATTATGATGTCATAATGTAAAATTCCATTATGATGTCATAATGCAAAATTCTATTATGATGTCATAATGTAAAATTCCATTATGATGTCATAATGCAACATTCCATTATGATGTCATAATGCAAGATTCCATTATGATGTCATAATGTAACTATCCATTATGATGTCATAATGTAACATTCCATTATGATGTCATAATGTAACATTCCATTATGATGTCATAATGCAAAATTCCATTATGATGTCATAATGTAACATTCCATTATGATGTCATAATGCAAAATTCCATTATGATGTCATAATGCAAAATTCCATTATGATGTAATAATGCAAAATTCCATTATGATGTCATAATGTAACATTCCATTATGATGTCATAATGCAAAATTCCATTATGATGTCATAATGTAACATTCCATTATGATGTCATAATGCAAAATTCCATTATGATGTCATAATGTAACATTCCATTATGATGTCATAATGCAAAATTCCATTATGATGTCATAATGTAACATTCAATTATGATGTCATAATGTAACATCCCATTATGATGTCATAATGCAACATTCCATTATGATGTCATAATGTAATATCCCATTATGATGTCATAATGTAACATTCCATTATGATGTCATAATGCAAAATTCCATTATGATGTCATAATGCAACATTCCATTATGATGTCATAATGCAAAATTCCATTATGATGTCATAATGTAACATTCCATTATGATGTCATAATGTAACGTCCCATTATGATGTCATAATGCAAAATTCCATTATGATGTCATAATGTAACGTCCCATTATGATGTCATAATGCAAAATTCCATTATGATGTCATAATGTAACATTCCATTATGATGTCATAATGCAAAATTCCATTATGATGTCATAATGTAAAATTCCATTATGATGTCATAATGCAAAATTCCATTATGATGTCATAATGTAAAATTCCATTATGATGTCATATTGCAAAATTCCATTATGATGGCATAATGCAAAATTCCATTATGATGTCATAATGTAAAATTCCATTATGATGTCATAATGTAACATCCCATTATGATGTCATAATGCAAAATTCCATTATGATGTCATAATGTAACATTCCATTGTGATGTCATAATGCAAAATTCCATTATGATGTCATAATGCAATATTCCATTACGATGTCATAATGTAACATGCCATTATGATGTCATAATGCAACATTCCATTATGATGTCATAATGTAACATTCCATTATGATGTCATAATGCAACATTCGATTATGATGTCATAATGTAAAATTCCATTATGATGTCATAATGCAAAATTCCATTATGATGTCATAATGCAAAATTCCATTATGATGTCATAATGTAAAATTCTATTATGATGTCATAATGCAAAATTCCATTATGATGTCATAATGCAAAATTCCATTATGATGTCATATTGTAAAATTCCATTATGATGTCATAATGCAAAATTCCATTATGATGTCATAATGTAAAATTCCATTATGATGTCATAATGCAAAATTCCATTATGATGTCATAATGTAAAATTCCATTATGATGTCATTATGCAAAATTCCATTATGATGTCATAATGCAAGATTCCATTATGATGTCATAATGTAACTATCCATTATGATGTCATAATGTAACATTCCATTATGATGTCATAATGTAACATTCCATTATGATGTCATAATGCAAAATTCCATTATGATGTCATAATGTAACATTCCATTATGATGTCATAATGCAAAATTCCATTATGATGTCATAATGCAAAATTCCATTATGATGTAATAATGCAAAATTCCATTATGATGTCATAATGTAACATTCCATTATGATGTCATAATGCAAAATTCCATTATGATGTCATAATGTAACATTCCATTATGATGTCATAATGCAAAATTCCATTATGATGTCATAATGTAACATTCCATTATGATGTCATAATGCAAAATTCCATTATGATGTCATAATGTAACATTCAATTATGATGTCATAATGTAACATCCCATTATGATGTCATAATGCAACATTCCATTATGATGTCATAATGTAATATCCCATTATGATGTCATAATGTAACATTCCATTATGATGTCATAATGCAAAATTCCATTATGATGTCATAATGTAACATTCCATTATGATGTCATAATGCAAAATTCCATTATGATGTCATAATGTAACATTCCATTATGATGTCATAATGCAAAATTCCATTATGATGTCATAATGTAAAATTCCATTATGATGTCATAATGTAACATTCCATTATGATGTCACAATGCAAAATTCCATTATGATGTCATAATGTAACATTCCATTATGATGTCATAATGTGACATTCCATTATGATGTCATAATTTAACATTCCATTATGATGTCATAATGCAAAATTCCATTATGATGTCATAATGCAAAATTCCATTATGATGTCATAATGTAACATTCCATTATGATGTCATAATGCAAAATTCCATTATGATGTCATAATGTAACATTCCATTATGATGTCATAATGCAAAATTCCATTATGATGTCATAATGTAACATCCCATTATGATGTCATAATGCAAAATTCCATTATGATGTCATAATGCAACATCCCATTATGATGTCATAATGCAAAAATTCCATTATGATGTCATAATGTAACATCCCATTATGATGTCATAATGCAAAATTCCATTATGATGTCATAATGCAACATTCCATTATGATGTCATAATGTAACATTCCATTATGATGTCATATTGCAACTTTCCATTATGATGTCATAATTCAAAATTCCATTATGATGTCATAATGTAACATTCCATTATGATGTCATAATGCAAAATTCCATTATGATGTCATAATGTAACATTCCATTATGATGTCATAATGCAAAATTCCATTATGATGTCATAATGTAACATTCCATTATGATGTCATAATGCAAAATTCCATTATGATGTCATAATGTAACATTCCATTATGATGTCATAATGCAAAATTCCATTATGATGTCATAATGCAACATTCCATTATGATGTCATAATGCAAAATTCCATTATGATGTCATAATGCAACATTCCATTATGATGTCATAATGTAACATTCCATTATGATGTCATAATGCAACATTCCATTATGATGTCATAATGTAACATTCCATTATGATGTCATAATGCAACATTCCATTATGATGTCATAATGCAAAATTCCATTATGATGTCATAATGTAACATTCCATTATGATGTCATAATGCAAAATTCCATTATGATGTCATAATGTAACATTCCATTATGATGTCATAATGCAAAATTCCATTATGATGTCATAATGTAACATTCCATTATGATGTCATAATGTAACGTCCCATTATGATGTCATAATGCAAAATTCCATTATGATGTCATAATGTAACGTCCCATTATGATGTCATAATGCAAAATTCCATTATGATGTCATAATGTAACATTCCATTATGATGTCATAATGCAAAATTCCATTATGATGTCATAATGTAAAATTCCATTATGATGTCATAATGCAAAATTCCATTATGATGTCATAATGTAAAATTCCATTATGATGTCATATTGCAAAATTCCATTATGATGTCATAATGCAAAATTCCATTATGATGTCATAATGTAAAATTCCATTATGATGTCATAATGTAACATCCCATTATGATGTCATAATGCAAAATTCCATTATGATGTCATAATGTAACATTCCATTATGATGTCATAATGCAAAATTCCATTATGATGTCATAATGCAAAATTCCATTATGATGTCATAATGCAATATTCCATTACGATGTCATAATGTAACATGCCATTATGATGTCATAATGCAACATTCCATTATGATGTCATAATGTAACATTCCATTATGATGTCATAATGCAAAATTCCATTATGATGTCATAATGTAACATTCCATTATGATGTCATAATGCAAAATTCCATTATGATGTCATAATGTAACATTCCATTATGATGTCATAATGCAAAATTCCATTATGATGTCATAATGTAACATTCAATTATGATGTCATAATGTAACATCCCATTATGATGTCATAATGCAACATTCCATTATGATGTCATAATGTAATATCCCATTATGATGTCATAATGTAACATTCCATTATGATGTCATAATGCAAAATTCCATTATGATGTCATAATGTAAAATTCCATTATGATGTCATAATGTAACATTCCATTATGATGTCACAATGCAAAATTCCATTATGATGTCATAATGTAACATTCCATTATGATGTCATAATGTGACATTCCATTATGATGTCATAATTTAACATTCCATTATGATGTCATAATGCAAAATTCCATTATGATGTCATAATGTAACATTCCATTATGATGTCATAATGCAAAATTCCATTATGATGTCATAATGTAACATTCCATTATGATGTCATAATGCAAAATTCCATTATGATGTCATAATGTAACATCCCATTATGATGTCATAATGCAAAATTCCATTATGATGTCATAATGCAATATTCCATTACGATGTCATAATGTAACATGCCATTATGATGTCATAATGCAACATTCCATTATGATGTCATAATGTAACATTTCATTATGATGTCATAATGCAACATTCGATTATGATGTCATAATGTAAAATTCCATTATGATGTCATAATGCAAAATTCCATTATGATGTCATAATGCAAAATTCCATTATGATGTCATAATGTAAAATTCCATTATGATGTCATAATGCAAAATTCCATTATGATGTCATAATGCAAAATTCCATTATGATGTCATATTGTAAAATTCCATTATGATGTCATAATGCAAAATTCCATTATGATGTCATAATGTAAAATTCCATTATGATGTCATAATGCAAAATTCCATTATGATGTCATAATGTAAAATTCCATTATGATGTCATAATGCAACATTCCATTATGATGTCATAATGCAAGATTCCATTATGATGTCATAATGTAACTATCCATTATGATGTCATAATGTAACATTCCATTATGATGTCATAATGTAACATTCCATTATGATGTCATAATGCAAAATTCCATTATGATGTCATAATGTAACATTCCATTATGATGTCATAATGCAAAATTCCATTATGATGTCATAATGCAAAATTCCATTATGATGTAATAATGCAAAATTCCATTATGATGTCATAATGTAACATTCCATTATGATGTCATAATGCAAAATTCCATTATGATGTCATAATGTAACATTCCATTATGATGTCATAATGCAAAATTCCATTATGATGTCATAATGTAACATTCCATTATGATGTCATAATGCAAAATTCCATTATGATGTCATAATGTAACATTCAATTATGATGTCATAATGTAACATCCCATTATGATGTCATAATGCAACATTCCATTATGATGTCATAATGTAATATCCCATTATGATGTCATAATGTAACATTCCATTATGATGTCATAATGCAAAATTCCATTATGATGTCATAATGCAACATTCCATTATGATGTCATAATGCAAAATTCCATTATGATGTCATAATGTAACATTCCATTATGATGTCATAATGTAACGTCCCATTATGATGTCATAATGCAAAATTCCATTATGATGTCATAATGTAACGTCCCATTATGATGTCATAATGCAAAATTCCATTATGATGTCATAATGTAACATTCCATTATGATGTCATAATGCAAAATTCCATTATGATGTCATAATGTAAAATTCCATTATGATGTCATAATGCAAAATTCCATTATGATGTCATAATGTAAAATTCCATTATGATGTCATATTGCAAAATTCCATTATGATGGCATAATGCAAAATTCCATTATGATGTCATAATGTAAAATTCCATTATGATGTCATAATGTAACATCCCATTATGATGTCATAATGCAAAATTCCATTATGATGTCATAATGTAACATTCCATTGTGATGTCATAATGCAAAATTCCATTATGATGTCATAATGCAATATTCCATTACGATGTCATAATGTAACATGCCATTATGATGTCATAATGCAACATTCCATTATGATGTCATAATGTAACATTCCATTATGATGTCATAATGCAACATTCGATTATGATGTCATAATGTAAAATTCCATTATGATGTCATAATGCAAAATTCCATTATGATGTCATAATGCAAAATTCCATTATGATGTCATAATGTAAAATTCCATTATGATGTCATAATGCAAAATTCCATTATGATGTCATAATGCAAAATTCCATTATGATGTCATATTGTAAAATTCCATTATGATGTCATAATGCAAAATTCCATTATGATGTCATAATGTAAAATTCCATTATGATGTCATAATGCAAAATTCCATTATGATGTCATAATGTAAAATTCCATTATGATGTCATTATGCAAAATTCCATTATGATGTCATAATGCAAGATTCCATTATGATGTCATAATGTAACTATCCATTATGATGTCATAATGTAACATTCCATTATGATGTCATAATGTAACATTCCATTATGATGTCATAATGCAAAATTCCATTATGATGTCATAATGTAACATTCCATTATGATGTCATAATGCAAAATTCCATTATGATGTCATAATGCAAAATTCCATTATGATGTAATAATGCAAAATTCCATTATGATGTCATAATGTAACATTCCATTATGATGTCATAATGCAAAATTCCATTATGATGTCATAATGTAACATTCCATTATGATGTCATAATGCAAAATTCCATTATGATGTCATAATGTAACATTCCATTATGATGTCATAATGCAAAATTCCATTATGATGTCATAATGTAACATTCAATTATGATGTCATAATGTAACATCCCATTATGATGTCATAATGCAACATTCCATTATGATGTCATAATGTAATATCCCATTATGATGTCATAATGTAACATTCCATTATGATGTCATAATGCAAAATTCCATTATGATGTCATAATGTAACATTCCATTATGATGTCAAAATGCAAAATTCCATTATGATGTCATAATGTAACATTCCATTATGATGTCATAATGCAAAATTCCATTATGATGTCATAATGTAAAATTCCATTATGATGTCATAATGTAACATTCCATTATGATGTCACAATGCAAAATTCCATTATGATGTCATAATGTAACATTCCATTATGATGTCATAATGTGACATTCCATTATGATGTCATAATTTAACATTCCATTATGATGTCATAATGCAAAATTCCATTATGATGTCATAATGTAACATTCCATTATGATGTCATAATGCAAAATTCCATTATGATGTCATAATGTAACATTCCATTATGATGTCATAATGCAAAATTCCATTATGATGTCATAATGTAACATCCCATTACGATGTCATAATGCAAAATTCCATTATGATGTCATAATGTAACATCCCATTATGATGTCATAATGCAAAAATTCCATTTTGATGTCATAATGTAACATCCCATTATGATGTCATAATGCAAAATTCCATTATGATGTCATAATGCAACATTCCATTATGATGTCATAATGTAACATTCCATTATGATGTCATATTGCAACTTTCCATTATGATGTCATAATTCAAAATTCCATTATGATGTCATAATGTAACATTCCATTATGATGTCATAATGCAAAATTCCATTATGATGTCATAATGTAACATTCAATTATGATGTCATAATGTAAAATTCCATTATGATGTCATAATGTAACATCCCATTATGATGTCATAATGCAAAATTCCATTATGATGTCATAATGTAACATTCCATTGTGATGTCATAATGCAAAATTCCATTATGATGTCATAATGCAATATTCCATTACGATGTCATAATGTAACATGCCATTATGATGTCATAATGCAACATTCCATTATGATGTCATAATGTAACATTCCATTATGATGTCATAATGCAACATTCGATTATGATGTCATAATGTAAAATTCCATTATGATGTCATAATGCAAAATTCCATTATGATGTCATAATGCAAAATTCCATTATGATGTCATAATGTAAAATTCCATTATGATGTCATAATGCAAAATTCCATTATGATGTCATAATGCAAAATTCCATTATGATGTCATATTGTAAAATTCCATTATGATGTCATAATGCAAAATTCCATTATGATGTCATAATGTAAAATTCCATTATGATGTCATAATGCAAAATTCCATTATGATGTCATAATGTAAAATTCCATTATGATGTCATTATGCAAAATTCCATTATGATGTCATAATGCAAGATTCCATTATGATGTCATAATGTAACTATCCATTATGATGTCATAATGTAACATTCCATTATGATGTCATAATGTAACATTCCATTATGATGTCATAATGCAAAATTCCATTATGATGTCATAATGTAACATTCCATTATGATGTCATAATGCAAAATTCCATTATGATGTCATAATGCAAAATTCCATTATGATGTAATAATGCAAAATTCCATTATGATGTCATAATGTAACATTCCATTATGATGTCATAATGCAAAATTCCATTATGATGTCATAATGTAACATTCCATTATGATGTCATAATGCAAAATTCCATTATGATGTCATAATGTAACATTCCATTATGATGTCATAATGCAAAATTCCATTATGATGTCATAATGTAACATTCAATTATGATGTCATAATGTAACATCCCATTATGATGTCATAATGCAACATTCCATTATGATGTCATAATGTAATATCCCATTATGATGTCATAATGTAACATTCCATTATGATGTCATAATGCAAAATTCCATTATGATGTCATAATGTAACATTCCATTATGATGTCAAAATGCAAAATTCCATTATGATGTCATAATGTAACATTCCATTATGATGTCATAATGCAAAATTCCATTATGATGTCATAATGTAAAATTCCATTATGATGTCATAATGTAACATTCCATTATGATGTCACAATGCAAAATTCCATTATGATGTCATAATGTAACATTCCATTATGATGTCATAATGTGACATTCCATTATGATGTCATAATTTAACATTCCATTATGATGTCATAATGCAAAATTCCATTATGATGTCATAATGTAACATTCCATTATGATGTCATAATGCAAAATTCCATTATGATGTCATAATGTAACATTCCATTATGATGTCATAATGCAAAATTCCATTATGATGTCATAATGTAACATCCCATTACGATGTCATAATGCAAAATTCCATTATGATGTCATAATGTAACATCCCATTATGATGTCATAATGCAAAAATTCCATTTTGATGTCATAATGTAACATCCCATTATGATGTCATAATGCAAAATTCCATTATGATGTCATAATGCAACATTCCATTATGATGTCATAATGTAACATTCCATTATGATGTCATATTGCAACTTTCCATTATGATGTCATAATTCAAAATTCCATTATGATGTCATAATGTAACATTCCATTATGATGTCATAATGCAAAATTCCATTATGATGTCATAATGTAACATTCAATTATGATGTCATAATGTAACATCCCATTATGATGTCATAATGCAACATTCCATTATGATGTCATAATGTAATATCCCATTATGATGTCATAATGTAACATTCCATTATGATGTCATAATGCAAAATTCCATTATGATGTCATAATGCAACATTCCATTATGATGTCATAATGCAAAATTCCATTATGATGTCATAATGTAACATTCCATTATGATGTCATAATGTAACGTCCCATTATGATGTCATAATGCAAAATTCCATTATGATGTCATAATGTAACGTCCCATTATGATGTCATAATGCAAAATTCCATTATGATGTCATAATGTAACATTCCATTATGATGTCATAATGCAAAATTCCATTATGATGTCATAATGTAAAATTCCATTATGATGTCATAATGCAAAATTCCATTATGATGTCATAATGTAAAATTCCATTATGATGTCATATTGCAAAATTCCATTATGATGGCATAATGCAAAATTCCATTATGATGTCATAATGCAAAATTCCATTATGATGTCATAATGTAACATCCCATTATGATGTCATAATGCAAAATTCCATTATGATGTCATAATGTAACATTCCATTGTGATGTCATAATGCAAAATTCCATTATGATGTCATAATGCAATATTCCATTACGATGTCATAATGTAACATGCCATTATGATGTCATAATGCAACATTCCATTATGATGTCATAATGTAACATTCCATTATGATGTCATAATGCAACATTCGATTATGATGTCATAATGTAAAATTCCATTATGATGTCATAATGCAAAATTCCATTATGATGTCATAATGCAAAATTCCATTATGATGTCATAATGTAAAATTCCATTATGATGTCATAATGCAAAATTCCATTATGATGTCATAATGCAAAATTCCATTATGATGTCATATTGTAAAATTCCATTATGATGTCATAATGCAAAATTCCATTATGATGTCATAATGTAAAATTCCATTATGATGTCATAATGCAAAATTCCATTATGATGTCATAATGTAAAATTCCATTATGATGTCATTATGCAAAATTCCATTATGATGTCATAATGCAAGATTCCATTATGATGTCATAATGTAACTATCCATTATGATGTCATAATGTAACATTCCATTATGATGTCATAATGTAACATTCCATTATGATGTCATAATGCAAAATTCCATTATGATGTCATAATGTAACATTCCATTATGATGTCATAATGCAAAATTCCATTATGATGTCATAATGCAAAATTCCATTATGATGTAATAATGCAAAATTCCATTATGATGTCATAATGTAACATTCCATTATGATGTCATAATGCAAAATTCCATTATGATGTCATAATGTAACATTCCATTATGATGTCATAATGCAAAATTCCATTATGATGTCATAATGTAACATTCCATTATGATGTCATAATGCAAAATTCCATTATGATGTCATAATGTAACATTCAATTATGATGTCATAATGTAACATCCCATTATGATGTCATAATGCAACATTCCATTATGATGTCATAATGTAATATCCCATTATGATGTCATAATGTAACATTCCATTATGATGTCATAATGCAAAATTCCATTATGATGTCATAATGTAACATTCCATTATGATGTCAAAATGCAAAATTCCATTATGATGTCATAATGTAACATTCCATTATGATGTCATAATGCAAAATTCCATTATGATGTCATAATGTAAAATTCCATTATGATGTCATAATGTAACATTCCATTATGATGTCACAAGGCAAAATTCCATTATGATGTCATAATGTAACATTCCATTATGATGTCATAATGTGACATTCCATTATGATGTCATAATTTAACATTCCATTATGATGTCATAATGCAAAATTCCATTATGATGTCATAATGTAACATTCCATTATGATGTCATAATGCAAAATTCCATTATGATGTCATAATGTAACATTCCATTATGATGTCATAATGCAAAATTCCATTATGATGTCATAATGTAACATCCCATTACGATGTCATAATGCAAAATTCCATTATGATGTCATAATGTAACATCCCATTATGATGTCATAATGCAAAAATTCCATTTTGATGTCATAATGTAACATCCCATTATGATGTCATAATGCAAAATTCCATTATGATGTCATAATGCAACATTCCATTATGATGTCATAATGTAACATTCCATTATGATGTCATATTGCAACTTTCCATTATGATGTCATAATTCAAAATTCCATTATGATGTCATAATGTAACATTCCATTATGATGTCATAATGCAAAATTCCATTATGATGTCATAATGTAACATTCAATTATGATGTCATAATGTAACATCCCATTATGATGTCATAATGCAACATTCCATTATGATGTCATAATGTAATATCCCATTATGATGTCATAATGTAACATTCCATTATGATGTCATAATGCAAAATTCCATTATGATGTCATAATGCAACATTCCATTATGATGTCATAATGCAAAATTCCATTATGATGTCATAATGTAACATTCCATTATGATGTCATAATGTAACGTCCCATTATGATGTCATAATGCAAAATTCCATTATGATGTCATAATGTAACGTCCCATTATGATGTCATAATGCAAAATTCCATTATGATGTCATAATGTAACATTCCATTATGATGTCATAATGCAAAATTCCATTATGATGTCATAATGTAAAATTCCATTATGATGTCATAATGCAAAATTCCATTATGATGTCATAATGTAAAATTCCATTATGATGTCATATTGCAAAATTCCATTATGATGGCATAATGCAAAATTCCATTATGATGTCATAATGCAAAATTCCATTATGATGTCATAATGTAACATCCCATTATGATGTCATAATGCAAAATTCCATTATGATGTCATAATGTAACATTCCATTGTGATGTCATAATGCAAAATTCCATTATGATGTCATAATGCAATATTCCATTACGATGTCATAATGTAACATGCCATTATGATGTCATAATGCAACATTCCATTATGATGTCATAATGTAACATTCCATTATGATGTCATAATGCAACATTCGATTATGATGTCATAATGTAAAATTCCATTATGATGTCATAATGCAAAATTCCATTATGATGTCATAATGCAAAATTCCATTATGATGTCATAATGTAAAATTCCATTATGATGTCATAATGCAAAATTCCATTATGATGTCATAATGCAAAATTCCATTATGATGTCATATTGTAAAATTCCATTATGATGTCATAATGCAAAATTCCATTATGATGTCATAATGTAAAATTCCATTATGATGTCATAATGCAAAATTCCATTATGATGTCATAATGTAAAATTCCATTATGATGTCATTATGCAAAATTCCATTATGATGTCATAATGCAAGATTCCATTATGATGTCATAATGTAACTATCCATTATGATGTCATAATGTAACATTCCATTATGATGTCATAATGTAACATTCCATTATGATGTCATAATGCAAAATTCCATTATGATGTCATAATGTAACATTCCATTATGATGTCATAATGCAAAATTCCATTATGATGTCATAATGCAAAATTCCATTATGATGTAATAATGCAAAATTCCATTATGATGTCATAATGTAACATTCCATTATGATGTCATAATGCAAAATTCCATTATGATGTCATAATGTAACATTCCATTATGATGTCATAATGCAAAATTCCATTATGATGTCATAATGTAACATTCCATTATGATGTCATAATGCAAAATTCCATTATGATGTCATAATGTAACATTCAATTATGATGTCATAATGTAACATCCCATTATGATGTCATAATGCAACATTCCATTATGATGTCATAATGTAATATCCCATTATGATGTCATAATGTAACATTCCATTATGATGTCATAATGCAAAATTCCATTATGATGTCATAATGTAACATTCCATTATGATGTCAAAATGCAAAATTCCATTATGATGTCATAATGTAACATTCCATTATGATGTCATAATGCAAAATTCCATTATGATGTCATAATGTAAAATTCCATTATGATGTCATAATGTAACATTCCATTATGATGTCACAAGGCAAAATTCCATTATGATGTCATAATGTAACATTCCATTATGATGTCATAATGTGACATTCCATTATGATGTCATAATTTAACATTCCATTATGATGTCATAATGCAAAATTCCATTATGATGTCATAATGTAACATTCCATTATGATGTCATAATGCAAAATTCCATTATGATGTCATAATGTAACATTCCATTATGATGTCATAATGCAAAATTCCATTATGATGTCATAATGTAACATCCCATTACGATGTCATAATGCAAAATTCCATTATGATGTCATAATGTAACATCCCATTATGATGTCATAATGCAAAAATTCCATTTTGATGTCATAATGTAACATCCCATTATGATGTCATAATGCAAAATTCCATTATGATGTCATAATGCAACATTCCATTATGATGTCATAATGTAACATTCCATTATGATGTCATATTGCAACTTTCCATTATGATGTCATAATTCAAAATTCCATTATGATGTCATAATGTAACATTCCATTATGATGTCATAATGCAAAATTCCATTATGATGTCATAATGTAACATTCCATTATGATGTCATAATGCAAAATTCCATTATGATGTCATAATGTAACATTCCATTATGATGTCATAATGCAAAATTCCATTATGATGTCATAATGTAACATTCCATTATGATGTCATAATGCAAAATTCCATTATGATGTCATAATGCAACATTCCATTATGATGTCATAATGCAAAATTCCATTATGATGTCATAATGCAACATTCCATTATGATGTCATAATGTAACATTCCATTATGATGTCATAATGCAACATTCCATTATGATGTCATAATGTAACATTCCATTATGATGTCATAATGCAAAATTCCATTATGATGTCATAATGTAACATTCCATTATGATGTCATAATGCAAAATTCCATTATGATGTCATAATGTAACATTCCATTATGATGTCATAATGTAACGTTCCATTATGATGTCATAATGCAAAATTCCATTATGATGTCATAATGTAACATTCCATTATGATGTCATAATGCAAAATTCCATTATGATGTCATAATGTAACATTCCATTATGATGTCATAATGCAAAATTCCATTATGATGTCATAATGCAACATTCCATTATGATGTCATAATGCAAAATTCCATTATGATGTCATAATGCAACATTCCATTATGATGTCATAATGTAACATTCCATTATGATGTCATAATGCAACATTCCATTATGATGTCATAATGTAACATTCCATTATGATGTCATAATGCAACATTCCATTATGATGTCATAATGCAAAATTCCATTATGATGTCATAATGTAACATTCCATTATGATGTCATAATGCAAAATTCCATTATGATGTCATAATGTAACATTCCATTATGATGTCATAATGCAAAATTCCATTATGATGTCATAATGTAACATTCCATTATGATGTCATAATGTAACGTCCCATTATGATGTCATAATGCAAAATTCCATTATGATGTCATAATGTAACGTCCCATTATGATGTCATAATGCAAAATTCCATTATGATGTCATAATGTAACATTCCATTATGATGTCATAATGCAAAATTCCATTATGATGTCATAATGTAAAATTCCATTATGATGTCATAATGCAAAATTCCATTATGATGTCATAATGTAAAATTCCATTATGATGTCATATTGCAAAATTCCATTATGATGTCATAATGCAAAATTCCATTATGATGTCATAATGTAAAATTCCATTATGATGTCATAATGTAACATCCCATTATGATGTCATAATGCAAAATTCCATTATGATGTCATAATGTAACATTCCATTATGATGTCATAATGCAAAATTCCATTATGATGTCATAATGCAAAATTCCATTATGATGTCATAATGCAATATTCCATTACGATGTCATAATGTAACATGCCATTATGATGTCATAATGCAACATTCCATTATGATGTCATAATGTAACATTCCATTATGATGTCATAATGCAAAATTCCATTATGATGTCATAATGTAACATTCCATTATGATGTCATAATGCAAAATTCCATTATGATGTCATAATGTAACATTCCATTATGATGTCATAATGCAAAATTCCATTATGATGTCATAATGTAACATTCAATTATGATGTCATAATGTAACATCCCATTATGATGTCATAATGCAACATTCCATTATGATGTCATAATGTAATATCCCATTATGATGTCATAATGTAACATTCCATTATGATGTCATAATGCAAAATTCCATTATGATGTCATAATGTAAAATTCCATTATGATGTCATAATGTAACATTCCATTATGATGTCACAATGCAAAATTCCATTATGATGTCATAATGTAACATTCCATTATGATGTCATAATGTGACATTCCATTATGATGTCATAATGTAACATTCCATTATGATGTCATAATGCAAAATTCCATTATGATGTCATAATGTAACATTCCATTATGATGTCATAATGCAAAATTCCATTATGATGTCATAATGTAACATTCCATTATGATGTCATAATGCAAAATTCCATTATGATGTCATAATGTAACATCCCATTATGATGTCATAATGCAAAATTCCATTATGATGTCATAATGCAATATTCCATTACGATGTCATAATGTAACATGCCATTATGATGTCATAATGCAACATTCCATTATGATGTCATAATGTAACATTCCATTATGATGTCATAATGCAACATTCGATTATGATGTCATAATGTAAAATTCCATTATGATGTCATAATGCAAAATTCCATTATGATGTCATAATGTAAAATTCCATTATGATGTCATAATGCAAAATTCCATTATGATGTCATAATGTAAAATTCCATTATGATGTCATAATGCAACATTCCATTATGATGTCATAATGCAAGATTCCATTATGATGTCATAATGTAACTATCCATTATGATGTCATAATGTAACATTCCATTATGATGTCATAATGTAACATTCCATTATGATGTCATAATGCAAAATTCCATTATGATGTCATAATGTAACATTCCATTATGATGTCATAATGCAAAATTCCATTATGATGTCATAATGCAAAATTCCATTATGATGTAATAATGCAAAATTCCATTATGATGTCATAATGTAACATTCCATTATGATGTCATAATGCAAAATTCCATTATGATGTCATAATGTAACATTCCATTATGATGTCATAATGCAAAATTCCATTATGATGTCATAATGTAACATTCAATTATGATGTCATAATGTAACAT
This sequence comes from Eleutherodactylus coqui, assembly GCF_035609145.1. Classification (NCBI taxonomy): domain Eukaryota; kingdom Metazoa; phylum Chordata; class Amphibia; order Anura; family Eleutherodactylidae; genus Eleutherodactylus; species Eleutherodactylus coqui. Next base: position 150,700,836 of record NC_089843.1, on the reverse strand, counting down.
CCCATTATGATGTCATAATGCAACATTCCATTATGATGTCATAATGTAATATCCCATTATGATGTCATAATGTAACATTCCATTATGATGTCATAATGCAAAATTCCATTATGATGTCATAATGCAACATTCCATTATGATGTCATAATGCAAAATTCCATTATGATGTCATAATGTAACATTCCATTATGATGTCATAATGTAACGTCCCATTATGATGTCATAATGCAAAATTCCATTATGATGTCATAATGTAACATCCCATTATGATGTCATAATGCAAAATTCCATTATGATGTCATAATGTAACATTCCATTATGATGTGATAATGCAAAATTCCATTATGATGTCATAATGTAAAATTCCATTATGATGTCATAATGCAAAATTCCATTATGATGTCATAATGTAAAATTCCATTATGATGTCATATTGCAAAATTCCATTATGATGTCATAATGCAAAATTCCATTATGATGTCATAATGTAAAATTCCATTATGATGTCATAATGTAACATCCCATTATGATGTCATAATGCAAAATTCCATTATGATGTCATAATGTAACATTCCATTGTGATGTCATAATGCAAAATTCCATTATGATGTCATAATGCAATATTCCATTACGATGTCATAATGTAACATGCCATTATGATGTCATAATGCAACATTCCATTATGATGTCATAATGTAACATTCCATTATGATGTCATAATGCAACATTCGATTATGATGTCATAATGTAAAATTCCATTATGATGTCATAATGCAAAATTCCATTATGATGTCATAATGCAAAATTCCATTATGATGTCATAATGTAAAATTCCATTATGATGTCATAATGCAAAATTCCATTATGATGTCATAATGCAAAATTCCATTATGATGTCATATTGTAAAATTCCATTATGATGTCATAATGCAAAATTCCATTATGATGTCATAATGTAAAATTCCATTATGATGTCATAATGCAAAATTCCATTATGATGTCATAATGTAAAATTCCATTATGATGTCATAATGCAAAATTCCATTATGATGTCATAATGCAAGATTCCATTATGATGTCATAATGTAACTATCCATTATGATGTCATAATGTAACATTCCATTATGATGTCATAATGTAACATTCCATTATGATGTCATAATGCAAAATTCCATTATGATGTCATAATGTAACATTCCATTATGATGTCATAATGCAAAATTCCATTATGATGTCATAATGCAAAATTCCATTATGATGTAATAATGCAAAATTCCATTATGATGTCATAATGTAACATTCCATTATGATGTCATAATGCAAAATTCCATTATGATGTCATAATGTAACATTCCATTATGATGTCATAATGCAAAATTCCATTATGATGTCATAATGTAACATTCCATTATGATGTCATAATGCAAAATTCCATTATGATGTCATAATGTAACATTCAATTATGATGTCATAATGTAACATCCCATTATGATGTCATAATGCAACATTCCATTATGATGTCATAATGTAATATCCCATTATGATGTCATAATGTAACATTCCATTATGATGTCATAATGCAAAATTACATTATGATGTCATAATGTAACATTCCATTATGATGTCATAATGCAAAATTCCATTATGATGTCATAATGTAACATTCCATTATGATGTCATAATGCAAAATTCCATTATGATGTCATAATGTAAAATTCCATTATGATGTCATAATGTAACATTCCATTATGATGTCACAATGCAAAATTCCATTATGATGTCATAATGTAACATTCCATTATGATGTCATAATGTGACATTCCATTATGATGTCATAATTTAACATTCCATTATGATGTCATAATGCAAAATTCCATTATGATGTCATAATGTAACATTCCATTATGATGTCATAATGCAAAATTCCATTATGATGTCATAATGTAACATTCCATTATGATGTCATAATGCAAAATTCCATTATGATGTCATAATGTAACATCCCATTACGATGTCATAATGCAAAATTCCATTATGATGTCATAATGTAACATCCCATTATGATGTCATAATGCAAAAATTCCATTATGATGTCATAATGTAACATCCCATTATGATGTCATAATGCAAAATTCCATTATGATGTCATAATGCAACATTCCATTATGATGTCATAATGTAACATTCCATTATGATGTCATATTGCAACTTTCCATTATGATGTCATAATTCAAAATTCCATTATGATGTCATAATGTAACATTCCATTATGATGTCATAATGCAAAATTCCATTATGATGTCATAATGTAACATTCCATTATGATGTCATAATGCAAAATTCCATTATGATGTCATAATGTAACATTCAATTATGATGTCATAATGTAACATCCCATTATGATGTCATAATGCAACATTCCATTATGATGTCATAATGTAATATCCCATTATGATGTCATAATGTAACATTCCATTATGATGTCATAATGCAAAATTACATTATGATGTCATAATGTAACATTCCATTATGATGTCATAATGCAAAATTCCATTATGATGTCATAATGTAACATTCCATTATGATGTCATAATGCAAAATTCCATTATGATGTCATAATGTAAAATTCCATTATGATGTCATAATGTAACATTCCATTATGATGTCACAATGCAAAATTCCATTATGATGTCATAATGTAACATTCCATTATGATGTCATAATGTGACATTCCATTATGATGTCATAATTTAACATTCCATTATGATGTCATAATGCAAAATTCCATTATGATGTCATAATGTAACATTCCATTATGATGTCATAATGCAAAATTCCATTATGATGTCATAATGTAACATTCCATTATGATGTCATAATGCAAAATTCCATTATGATGTCATAATGTAACATCCCATTACGATGTCATAATGCAAAATTCCATTATGATGTCATAATGTAACATCCCATTATGATGTCATAATGCAAAAATTCCATTATGATGTCATAATGTAACATCCCATTATGATGTCATAATGCAAAATTCCATTATGATGTCATAATGCAACATTCCATTATGATGTCATAATGTAACATTCCATTATGATGTCATATTGCAACTTTCCATTATGATGTCATAATTCAAAATTCCATTATGATGTCATAATGTAACATTCCATTATGATGTCATAATGCAAAATTCCATTATGATGTCATAATGTAACATTCCATTATGATGTCATAATGCAAAATTCCATTATGATGTCATAATGTAACATTCCATTATGATGTCATAATGCAAAATTCCATTATGATGTCATAATGTAACATTCCATTATGATGTCATAATGCAAAATTCCATTATGATGTCATAATGCAACATTCCATTATGATGTCATAATGCAAAATTCCATTATGATGTCATAATGCAACATTCCATTATGATGTCATAATGTAACATTCCATTATGATGTCATAATGCAACATTCCATTATGATGTCATAATGTAACATTCCATTATGATGTCATAATGCAACATTCCATTATGATGTCATAATGCAAAATTCCATTATGATGTCATAATGTAACATTCCATTATGATGTCATAATGCAAAATTCCATTATGATGTCATAATGTAACATTCCATTATGATGTCATAATGTAACGTCCCATTATGATGTCATAATGCAAAATTCCATTATGATCTCATAATGTAACGTCCCATTATGATGTCATAATGCAAAATTCCATTATGATGTCATAATGCAAAATTCCATAATGATGTCATAATGTAAAATTCCATTATGATGTCATAATGCAAAATTCCATTATGATGTCATAATGTAAAATTCCATTATGATGTCATATTGCAAAATTCCATTATGATGTCATAATGCAAAATTCCATTATGATGTCATAATGTAAAATTCCATTATGATGTCATAATGTAACATTCCATTATGATGTCATAATGCAAAATTCCATTATGATGTCATAATGTAACATTCCATTATGATGTCATAATGCAAAATTCCATTATGATGTCATAATGTAACATCCCATTACGATGTCATAATGCAAAATTCCATTATGATGTCATAATGTAACATCCCATTATGATGTCATAATGCAAAAATTCCATTATGATGTCATAATGTAACATCCCATTATGATGTCATAATGCAAAATTCCATTATGATGTCATAATGCAACATTCCATTATGATGTCATAATGTAACATTCCATTATGATGTCATATTGCAACTTTCCATGATGATGTCATAATTCAAAATTCCATTATGATGTCATAATGTAACATTCCATTATGATGTCATAATGCAAAATTCCATTATGATGTCATAATGTAACATTCCATTATGATGTCATAATGCAAAATTCCATTATGATGTCATAATGTAACATTCCATTATGATGTCATAATGCAAAATTCCATTATGATGTCATAATGTAACATTCCATTATGATGTCATAATGCAAAATTCCATTATGATGTCATAATGCAAAATTCCATTATGATGTCATAATGCAACATTCCATTATGATGTCATAATGTAACATTCCATTATGATGTCATAATGCAACATTCCATTATGATCTCATAATGTAACATTCCATTATGATGTCATAATGTGACATTCCATTATGATGTCATAATTTAACATTCCATTATGATGTCATAATGCAAAATTCCATTATGATGTCATAATGTAACATTCCATTATGATGTCATAATGCAAAATTCCATTATGATGTCATAATGTAACATTCCATTATGATGTCATAATGCAAAATTCCATTATGATGACATAATGTAACATCCCATTATGATGTCATAATGCAAAATTCCATTATGATGTCATAATGTAACATCCCATTATGATGTCATAATGCAAAAATTCCATTATGATGTCATAATGTAACATCCCATTATGATGTCATAATGCAAAATTCCATTATGATGTCATAATGCAACATTCCATTATGATGTCATAATGTAACATTCCATTATGATGTCATATTGCAACTTTCCATTATGATGTCATAATTCAAAATTCCATTATGATGTCATAATGTAACATTCCATTATGATGTCATAATGCAAAATTCCATTATGATGTCATAATGTAACATTCCATTATGATGTCATAATGCAAAATTCCATTATGATGTCATAATGTAACATTCCATTATGATGTCATAATGCAAAATTCCATTATGATGTCATAATGTAACATTCCATTATGATGTCATAATGCAAAATTCCATTATGATGTCATAATGCAACATTCCATTATGATGTCATAATGCAACATTCCATTATGATGTCATAATGCAACATTCCATTATGATGTCATAATGTAACATTCCATTATGATGTCATAATGCAACATTCAATTATGATGTCATAATGTAACATTCCATTATGATGTCATAATGCAACATTCCATTATGATGTCATAATGCAACATTCCATTATGATGTCATAATGTAACATTCCATTATGATGTCATAATGCAAAATTCCATTATGATGTCATAATGTAACATTCCATTATGATGTCATAATGCAAAATTCCATTATGATGTCATAATGTAACATTCCATTATGATGTCATAATGTAACGTCCCATTATGATGTCATAATGCAAAATTCCATTATGATGTCATAATGTAACGTCCCATTATGATGTCATAATGCAAAATTCCATTATGATGTCATAATGTAACATTCCATTATGATGTCATAATGCAAAATTCCATTATGATGTCATAATGTAAAATTCCATTATGATGTCATAATGCAAAATTCCATTATGATGTCATAATGTAAAATTCCATTATGATGTCATATTGCAAAATTCCATTATGATGTCATAATGCAAAATTCCATTATGATGTCATAATGTAAAATTCCATTATGATGTCATAATGTAACATCCCATTATGATGTCATAATGCAAAATTTCATTATGATGTCATAATGTAACATTCCATTATGATGTCATAATGCAAAATTCCATTATGATGTCATAATGCAAAATTCCATTATGATGTCATAATGCAATATTCCATTACGATGTCATAATGTAACATGCCATTATGATGTCATAATGCAACATTCCATTATGATGTCATAATGTAACATTCCATTATGATGTCATAATGCAAAATTCCATTATGATGTCATAATGTAACATTCCATTATGATGTCATAATGCAAAATTCCATTATGATGTCATAATGTAACATTCCATTATGATGTCATAATGCAAAATTCCATTATGATGTCATAATGCAACATTCCATTATGATGTCATAATGCAACATTCCATTATGATGTCATAATGCAACATTCCATTATGATGTCATAATGTAACATTCCATTATGATGTCATAATGCAACATTCAATTATGATGTCATAATGTAACATTCCATTATGATGTCATAATGCAACATTCCATTATGATGTCATAATGCAACATTCCATTATGATGTCATAATGTAACATTCCATTATGATGTCATAATGCAAAATTCCATTATGATGTCATAATGTAACATTCCATTATGATGTCATAATGCAAAATTCCATTATGATGTCATAATGTAACATTCCATTATGATGTCATAATGTAACGTCCCATTATGATGTCATAATGCAAAATTCCATTATGATGTCATAATGTAACGTCCCATTATGATGTCATAATGCAAAATTCCATTATGATGTCATAATGTAACATTCCATTATGATGTCATAATGCAAAATTCCATTATGATGTCATAATGTAAAATTCCATTATGATGTCATAATGCAAAATTCCATTATGATGTCATAATGTAAAATTCCATTATGATGTCATATTGCAAAATTCCATTATGATGTCATAATGCAAAATTCCATTATGATGTCATAATGTAAAATTCCATTATGATGTCATAATGTAACATCCCATTATGATGTCATAATGCAAAATTCCATTATGATGTCATAATGTAACATTCCATTATGATGTCATAATGCAAAATTCCATTATGATGTCATAATGCAAAATTCCATTATGATGTCATAATGCAATATTCCATTACGATGTCATAATGTAACATGCCATTATGATGTCATAATGCAACATTCCATTATGATGTCATAATGTAACATTCCATTATGATGTCATAATGCAAAATTCCATTATGATGTCATAATGTAACATTCCATTATGATGTCATAATGCAAAATTCCATTATGATGTCATAATGTAACATTCCATTATGATGTCATAATGTAACGTCCCATTATGATGTCATAATGCAAAATTCCATTATGATGTCATAATGTAACGTCCCATTATGATGTCATAATGCAAAATTACATTATGATGTCATAATGTAACATTCCATTATGATGTCATAATGCAAAATTCCATTATGATGTCATAATGTAAAATTCCATTATGATGTCATAATGCAAAATTCCATTATGATGTCATAATGTAAAATTCCATTATGATGTCATAATGCAAAATTCCATTATGATGTCATAATGTAACATTCCATTATGATGTCATAATGCAAAATTCCATTATGATGTCATAATGCAACATTCCATTATGATGTCATAATGCAAAATTCCATTATGATGTCATAATGCAACATACCATTATGATGTCATAATGTAACATTCCATTATGATGTCATAATGCAACATTCCATTATGATGTCATAATGTAACATTCCATTATGATGTCATAATGCAACATTCCATTATGATGTCATAATGCAAAATTCCATTATGATGTCATAATGCAATATTCCATTACGATGTCATAATGTAACATGCCATTATGATGTCATAATGCAACATTCCATTATGATGTCATAATGTAACATTCCATTATGATGTCATAATGCAAAATTCCATTATGATGTCATAATGTAACATTCCATTATGATGTCATAATGCAAAATTCCATTATGATGTCATAATGTAACATCCCATTATGATGTCATAATGCAACATTCCATTATGATGTCATAATGTAACATTCCATTATGATGTCATATTGCAACTTTCCATTATGATGTCATAATTCAAAATTCCATTATGATGTCATAATGTAACATTCCATTATGATGTCATAATGCAAAATTCCATTATGATGTCATAATGCAAAATTCCATTATGATGTCATAATGTAACATTCCATTATGATGTCATAATGCAAAATTCCATTATGATGTCATAATGTAACATTCCATTATGATGTCATAATGCAAAATTCCATTATGATGTCATAATGCAACATTCCATTATGATGTCATAATGCAACATTCCATTATGATGTCATAATGTAACATTCCATTATGATGTCATAATGCAACATTCCATTATGATGTCATAATGTAACATTCCATTATGATGTCATAATGCAACATTCCATTATGATGTCATAATGCAAAATTCCATTATGATGTCATAATGTAACATTCCATTATGATGTCATAATGCAAAATTCCATTATGATGTCATAATGTAAAATTCCATTATGATGTCATAATGCAAAATTCCATTATGATGTCATAATGCAAAATTCCATTATGATGTCATAATGTAACATTCCATTATGATGTCATAATGTAACGTCCCATTATGATGTCATAATGCAAAATTCCATTATGATGTCATAATGTAACGTCCCATTATGATGTCATAATGCAAAATTCCATTATGATGTCATAATGTAACATTCCATTATGATGTCATAATGCAAAATTCCATTATGATGTCATAATGTAAAATTCCATTATGATGTCATAATGCAAAATTCCATTATGATGTCATAATGTAAAATTCCATTATGATGTCATATTGCAAAATTCCATTATGATGTCATAATGCAAAATTCCATTATGATGTCATAATGTAAAATTCCATTATGATGTCATAATGTAACATCCCATTATGATGTCATAATGCAAAATTCCATTATGATGTCATAATGTAACATTCCATTATGATGTCATAATGCAAAATTCCATTATGATGTCATAATGCAAAATTCCATTATGATGTCATAATGCAATATTCCATTACGATGTCATAATGTAACATGCCATTATGATGTCATAATGCAACATTCCATTATGATGTCATAATGTAACATTCCATTATGATGTCATAATGCAAAATTCCATTATGATGTCATAATGTAACATTCCATTATGATGTCATAATGCAAAATTCCATTATGATGTCATAATGTAACATTCCATTATGATGTCATAATGCAAAATTCCATTATGATGTCATAATGTAACATTCAATTATGATGTCATAATGTAACATTCCATTATGATGTCATAATGTAATATCCCATTATGATGTCATAATGTAACATTCCATTATGATGTCATAATGCAAAATTCCATTATGATGTCATAATGTAAAATTCCATTATGATGTCATAATGTAACATTCCATTATGATGTCACAATGCAAAATTCCATTATGATGTCATAATGTAACATTCCATTATGATGTCATAATGTGACATTCCATAATGATGTCATAATTTAACATTCCATTATGATGTCATAATGCAAAATTCCATTATGATGTCATAATGTAACATTCCATTATGATGTCATAATGCAAAATTCCATTATGATGTCATAATGTAACATTCCATTATGATGTCATAATGCAAAATTCCATTATGATGTCATAATGTAACATCCCATTATGATGTCATAATGCAAAATTCCATTATGATGTCATAATGTAACATCCCATTATGATGTCATAATGCAAAAATTCCATTATGATGTCATAATGTAACATCCCATTATGATGTCATAATGCAAAATTCCATTATGATGTCATAATGCAACATTCCATTATGATGTCATAATGTAACATTCCATTATGATGTCATATTGCAACTTTCCATTATGATGTCATAATTCAAAATTCCATTATGATGTCATAATGTAACATTCCATTATGATGTCATAATGCAAAATTCCATTATGATGTCATAATGTAACATTCCATTATGATGTCATAATGCAAAATTCCATTATGATGTCATAATGTAACATTCCATTATGATGTCATAATGCAAAATTCCATTATGATGTCATAATGTAACATTCCATTATGATGTCATAATGCAAAATTCCATTATGATGTCATAATGCAACATTCCATTATGATGTCATAATGCAAAATTCCATTATGATGTCATAATGCAACATTCCATTATGATGTCATAATGTAACATTCCATTATGATGTCATAATGCAACATTCCATTATGATGTCATAATGCAAAATTCCATTATGATGTCATAATGTAACATTCCATTATGATGTCATAATGCAAAATTCCATTATGATGTCATAATGTAACATTCCATTATGATGTCATAATGTAACGTCCCATTATGATGTCATAATGCAAAATTCCATTATGATGTCATAATGTAACGTCCCATTATGATGTCATAATGCAAAATTCCATTATGATGTCATAATGTAACATTCCATTATGATGTCATAATGCAAAATTCCATTATGATGTCATAATGCAACATTCCATTATGATGTCATAATGTAACATTCCATTATGATGTCATAATGCAATATTCCATTATGATGTCATAATGTTACATTCCATTATGATGTCATATTGCAACTTTCCATTATGATGTCATAATTCAAAATTCCATTATGATGTCATAATGTAACATTCCATTATGATGTCATAATGCAAAATTCCATTATGATGTCATAATGTAACATTCCATTATGATGACATAATGCAAAATTCCATTATGATGTCATAATGTAACATTCCATTATGATGTCATAATGCAAAATTCCATTATGATGTCATAATGTAACATTCCATTATGATGTCATAATGCAAAATTCCATTATGATGTCATAATGCAACATTCCATTATGATGTCATAATGCAAAATTCCATTATGATGTCATAATGCAACATTCCATTATGATGTCATAATGTAACATTCCATTATGATGTCATAATGCAACATTCCATTATGATGTCATAATGCAAAATTCCATTATGATGTCATAATGTAACATTCCATTATGATGTCATAATGCAAAATTCCATTATGATGTCATAATGTAACATTCCATTATGATGTCATAATGCAAAATTCCATTATGATGTCATAATGTAACATTCCATTATGATGTCATATTGCAAAATTCCATTATGATGTCATAATGCAAAATTCCATTATGATGTCATAATGTAAAATTCCATTATGATGTCATAATGTAACATCCCATTATGATGTCATAATGCAAAATTCCATTATGATGTCATAATGTAACATTCCATTATGATGTCATAATGCAAAATTCCATTATGATGTCATAATGCAATATTCCATTACGATGTCATAATGTAACATGCCATTATGATGTCATAATGCAACATTCCATTATGATGTCATAATGTAACATTCCATTATGATGTCATAATGCAACATTCGATTATGATGTCATAATGTAAAATTCCATTATGATGTCATAATGCAAAATTCCATTATGATGTCATAATGCAAAATTCCGTTATGATGTCATAATGTAAAATTCCATTATGATGCCATAATGCAAAATTCCATTATGATGTCATAATGCAAAATTCCATTATGATGTCATATTGTAAAATTCCATTATGATGTCATAATGCAAAATTTCATTATGATGTCATAATGTAAAATTCCATTATGATGTCATAATGCAAAATTCCATTATGATGTCATAATGTAAAATTCCATTATGATGTCATAATGCAACATTCCATTATGATGTCATAATGCAAGATTCCATTATGATGTCATAATGTAACTATCCATTATGATGTCATAATGTAACATTCCATTATGATGTCATAATGTAACATTCCATTATGATGTCATAATGCAAAATTCCATTATGATGTCATAATGTAACATTCCATTATGATGTCATAATGCAAAATTCCATTATGATGTCATAATGCAAAATTCCATTATGATGTAATAATGCAAAATTCCATTATGATGTCATAATGTAACATTCCATTATGATGTCATAATGCAAAATTCCATTATGATGTCATAATGTAACATTCCATTATGATGCCATAATGCAAAATTCCATTATGATGTCATAATGTAACATTCCATTATGATGTCATAATGCAAAATTCCATTATGATGTCATAATGTAACATTCAATTATGATGTCATAATGTAACATCCCATTATGATGTCATAATGCAACATTCCATTATGATGTCATAATGTAATATCCCATTATGATGTCATAATGTAACATTCCATTATGATGTCATAATGCAAAATTCCATTATGATGTCATAATGCAACATTCCATTATGATGTCATAATGCAAAATTCCATTATGATGTCATAATGTAACATTCCATTATGATGTCATAATGTAACGTCCCATTATGATGTCATAATGCAAAATTCCATTATGATGTCATAATGTAACGTCCCATTATGATGTCATAATGCAAAATTCCATTATGATGTCATAATGTAACATTCCATTATGATGTCATAATGCAAAATTCCATTATGATGTCATAATGTAAAATTCCATTATGATGTCATAATGCAAAATTCCATTATGATGACATAATGTAAAATTCCATTATGATGTCATATTGCAAAATTCCATTATGATGTCATAATGCAAAATTCCATTATGATGTCATAATGTAAAATTCCATTATGATGTCATAATGTAACATCCCATTATGATGTCATAATGCAAAATTCCATTATGATGTCATAATGTAACATTCCATTATGATGTCATAATGCAAAATTCCATTATGATGTCATAATGTAACATTCCATTATGATGTCATAATGCAAAATTCCATTATGATGTCATAATGTAACATCCCATTATGATGTCATAATGCAAAAATTCCATTATGATGTCATAATGTAACATCCCATTATGATGTCATAATGTAAAATTCCATTATGATGTCATATTGCAAAATTCCATTATGATGTCATAATGTAAAATTCCATTATGATGTCATAATGTAACATCCCATTATGATGTCATAATGCAAAATTCCATTATGATGTCATAATGTAACATTCCATTATGATGTCATAATGCAAAATTCCATTATGATGTCATAATGCAAAATTCCATTATGATGTCATAATGCAATATTCCATTACGATGTCATAATGTAACATGCCATTATGATGTCATAATGCAACATTCCATTATGATGTCATAATGTAACATTCCATTATGATGTCATAATGCAAAATTCCATTATGATGTCATAATGTAACATTCCATTATGATGTCATAATGCAAAATTCCATTATGATGTCATAATGTAACATTCCATTATGATGTCATAATGCAAAATTCCATTATGATGTCATAATGTAACATTCAATTATGATGTCATAATGTAACATCCCATTATGATGTCATAATGCAACATTCCATTATGATGTCATAATGTAATATCCCGTTATGATGTCATAATGTAACATTCCATTATGATGTCATAATGCAAAATTCCATTATGATGTCATAATGTAACATTCCATTATGATGTCATAATGCAAAATTCCATTATGATGTCATAATGTAACATTCCATTATGATGTCATAATGCAAAATTCCATTATGATGTCATAATGTAACATTCCATTATGATGTCATAATGCAAAATTACATTATGATGTCATAATGTAACATTCCATTATGATGTCATAATGCAAAATTCCATTATGATGTCATAATGCAACATTCCATTATGATGTCATAATGCAAAATTCCATTATGATGTCATAATGTAACATTCCATTATGATGTCATAATGTAACGTCCCATTATGATGTCATAATGCAAAATTCCATTATGATGTCATAATGTAACGTCCCATTATGATGTCATAATGCAAAATTCCATTATGATGTCATAATGTAACATTCCATTATGATGTCATAATGCAAAATTCCATTATGATGTCATAATGTAAAATTCCATTATGATGTCATATTGCAAAATTCCATTATGATGTCATAATGCAAAATTCCATTATGATGTCATAATGTAAAATTCCATTATGATGTCATAATGTAACATCCCATTATGATGTCATAATGCAAAATTCCATTATGATGTCATATTGTAACATTCCATTATGATGTCATAATGCAAAATTCCATTATGATGTCATAATGCAATATTCCATTACGATGTCATAATGTAACATGCCATTATGATGTCATAATGCAACATTCCATTATGATGTCATAATGCAAGATTCCATTATGATGTCATAATGTAACTATCCATTATGATGTCATAATGTAACATTCCATTATGATGTCATAATGCAAAATTCCATTATGATGTCATAATGCAAAATTCCGTTATGATGTCATAATGTAAAATTCCATTATGATGTCATAATGCAAAATTCCATTATGATGTCATAATGCAAAATTCCATTATGATGTCATATTGTAAAATTCCATTATGATGTCATAATGCAAAATTTCATTATGATGTCATAATGTAAAATTCCATTATGATGTCATAATGCAAAATTCCATTATGATGTCATAATGTAAAATTCCATTATGATGTCATAATGCAACATTCCATTATGATGTCATAATGCAAGATTCCATTATGATGTCATAATGTAACTATCCATTATGATGTCATAATGTAACATTCCATTATGATGTCATAATGTAACATTCCATTATGATGTCATAATGCAAAATTCCATTATGATGTCATAATGTAACATTCCATTATGATGTCATAATGCAAAATTCCATTATGATGTCATAATGCAACATTCCATTATGATGTCATAATGCAAAATTCCATTATGATGTCATAATGTAACATTCCATTATGATGTCATAATGTAACGTCCCATTATGATGTCATAATGCAAAATTCCATTATGATGTCATAATGTAACGTCCCATTATGATGTCATAATGCAAAATTCCATTATGATGTCATAATGTAACATTCCATTATGATGTCATAATGCAAAATTCCATTATGATGTCATAATGTAAAATTCCATTATGATGTCATATTGCAAAATTCCATTATGATGTCATAATGCAAAATTCCATTATGATGTCATAATGTAAAATTCCATTATGATGTCATAATGTAACATCCCATTATGATGTCATAATGCAAAATTCCATTATGATGTCATATTGTAACATTCCATTATGATGTCATAATGCAAAATTCCATTATGATGTCATAATGCAATATTCCATTACGATGTCATAATGTAACATGCCATTATGATGTCATAATGCAACATTCCATTATGATGTCATAATGCAAGATTCCATTATGATGTCATAATGTAACTATCCATTATGATGTCATAATGTAACATTCCATTATGATGTCATAATGCAAAATTCCATTATGATGTCATAATGCAAAATTCCGTTATGATGTCATAATGTAAAATTCCATTATGATGTCATAATGCAAAATTCCATTATGATGTCATAATGCAAAATTCCATTATGATGTCATATTGTAAAATTCCATTATGATGTCATAATGCAAAATTTCATTATGATGTCATAATGTAAAATTCCATTATGATGTCATAATGCAAAATTCCATTATGATGTCATAATGTAAAATTCCATTATGATGTCATAATGCAACATTCCATTATGATGTCATAATGCAAGATTCCATTATGATGTCATAATGTAACTATCCATTATGATGTCATAATGTAACATTCCATTATGATGTCATAATGTAACATTCCATTATGATGTCATAATGCAAAATTCCATTATGATGTCATAATGTAACATTCCATTATGATGTCATAATGCAAAATTCCATTATGATGTCATAATGCAAAATTCCATTATGATGTAATAATGCAAAATTCCATTATGATGTCATAATGTAACATTCCATTATGATGTCATAATGCAAAATTCCATTATGATGTCATAATGTAACATTCCATTATGATGTCATAATGCAAAATTCCATTATGATGTCATAATGTAACATTCCATTATGATGTCATAATGCAAAATTCCATTATGATGTCATAATGTAACATTCAATTATGATGTCATAATGTAACATCCCATTATGATGTCATAATGCAACATTCCATTATGATGTCATAATGTAATATCCCATTATGATGTCATAATGTAACATTCCATTATGATGTCATAATGCAAAATTCCATTATGATGTCATAATGCAACATTCCATTATGATGTCATAATGCAAAATTCCATTATGATGTCATAATGTAACATTCCATTATGATGTCATAATGTAACGTCCCATTATGATGTCATAATGCAAAATTCCATTATGATGTCATAATGTAACGTCCCATTATGATGTCATAATGCAAAATTCCATTATGATGTCATAATGTAACATTCCATTATGATGTCATAATGCAAAATTCCATTATGATGTCATAATGTAAAATTCCATTATGATGTCATAATGCAAAATTCCATTATGATGACATAATGTAAAATTCCATTATGATGTCATATTGCAAAATTCCATTATGATGTCATAATGCAAAATTCCATTATGATGTCATAATGTAAAATTCCATTATGATGTCATAATGTAACATCCCATTATGATGTCATAATGCAAAATTCCATTATGATGTCATAATGCAAAATTCCATTATGATGTCATAATGTAACATTCCATTATGATGTCATAATCCAAAATTCCATTATGATGTCATAATGTAACATCCCATTATGATGTCATAATGCAAAAATTCCATTATGATGTCATAATGTAACATCCCATTATGATGTCATAATGCAAAATTCCATTATGATGTCATAATGCAACATTCCATTATGATGTCATAATGTAACATTCCATTATGATGTCAAATTGCAACTTTCCATTATGATGTCATAATTCAAAATTCCATTATGATGTCATAATGTAACATTCCATTATGATGTCATAATGCAAAATTCCATTATGATGTCATAATGTAACATTCCATTATGATGTCATAATGCAAAATTCCATTATGATGTCATAATGTAACATTCCATTATGATGTCATAATGCAAAATTCCATTATGATGTCATAATGTAACATTCCATTATGATGTCATAATGCAAAATTCCATTATGATGTCATAATGCAACATTCCATTATGATGTCATAATGCAAAATTCCATTATGATGTCATAATGTAACATTCCATTATGATGTCATAATGTAACGTCCCATTATGATGTCATAATGCAAAATTCCATTATGATGTCATAATGTAACGTCCCATTATGATGTCATAATGCAAAATTCCATTATGATGTCATAATGCAAAATTCCATTATGATGTCATAATGTAACATTCCATTATGATGTCATAATGCAAAATTCCATTATGATGTCATAATGTAACATTCCATTATGATGTCATAATGCAAAATTCCATTATGATGTCATAATGTAAAATTCCATTATGATGTCATATTGCAAAATTCCATTATGATGTCATAATGCAAAATTCCATTATGATGTCATAATGTAAAATTCCATTATGATGTCATAATGTAACATCCCATTATGATGTCATAATGCAAAATTCCATTATGATGTCATAATGTAACATTCCATTATGATGTCATAATGCAAAATTCCATTACGATGTCATAATGCAATATTCCATTACGATGTCATAATGTAACATGCCATTATGATGTCATAATGCAACATTCCATTATGATGTCATAATGTAACATTCCATTATGATGTCATAATGCAACATTCGATTATGATGTCATAATGTAAAATTCCATTATGATGTCATAATGCAAAATTCCATTATGATGTCATAATGCAAAATTCCATTATGATGTCATAATGCAAAATTCCATTATGATGTCATAATGCAAAATTCCATTATGATGTCATAATGCAAAATTCCATTATGATGTCATATTGTAAAATTCCATTATGATGTCATAATGCAAAATTCCATTATGATGTCATAATGTAAAATTCCATTATGATGTCATAATGCAAAATTCCATTATGATGTCATAATGCAAAATTCCATTATGATGTCATATTGTAAAATTCCATTATGATGTCATAATGCAAAATTCCATTATGATGTCATAATGTAAAATTCCATTATGATGTCATAATGCAAAATTCCATTATGATGTCATAATGCAAAATTCCATTATGATGTCATAATGCAACATTCCATTATGATGTCATAATGCAAGATTCCATTATGATGTCATAATGTAACTATCCATTATGATGTCATAATGTAACATTCCATTATGATGTCATAATGTAACATTCCATTATGATGTCATAATGCAAAATTCCATTATGATGTCATAATGTAACATTCCATTATGATGTCATAATGCAAAATTCCATTATGATGTCATAATGCAAAATTCCATTATGATGTCATAATGCAAAATTCCATTATGATGTCATAATGTAACATTCCATTATGATGTCATAATGCAAAATTCCATTATGATGTCATAATGTAACATTCCATTATGATGTCATAATGCAAAATTCCATTATGATGTCATAATGTAACATTCCATTATGATGTCATAATGCAAAATTCCATTATGATGTCATAATGTAACATTCCATTATGATGTCATAATGTAACATCCCATTATGATGTCATAATGCAACATTCCATTATGATGTCATAATGTAACATTCCATTATGATGTCATAATGCAACATTCCATTATGATGTCATAATGCAAAATTCCATTATGATGTCATAATGTAACATTCCATTATGATGTCATAATGCAAAATTCCATTATGATGTCATAATGTAACATTCCATTATGATGTCATAATGCAAAATTCCATTATGATGTCATAATGTAACATTCCATTATGATGTCATAATGCAAAATTCCATTATGATGTCATAATGTAACATTCCATTATGATGTCATAATGTAACGTCCCATTATGATGTCATAATGCAAAATTCCATTATGATGTCATAATGTAACGTCCCATTATGATGTCATAATGCAAAATTCCATTATGATGTCATAATGTAACATTCCATTATGATGTCATAATGCAAAATTCCATTATGATGTCATAATGTAAAATTCCATTATGATGTCATAATGCAAAATTCCATTATGATGTCATAATGTAAAATTCCATTATGATGTCATATTGCAAAATTCCATTATGATGTCATAATGCAAAATTCCATTATGATGTCATAATGTAAAATTCCATTATGATGTCATAATGTAACATCCCATTATGATGTCATAATGCAAAATTCCATTATGATGTCATAATGTAACATTCCATTATGATGTCATAATGCAAAATTCCATTATGATGTCATAATGCAAAATTCCATTATGATGTCATAATGCAATATTCCATTACGATGTCATAATGTAACATGCCATTATGATGTCACAATGTAACATTCCATTATGATGTCACAATGTAACATTCCATTATGATGTCATAATGCAAAATTCCATTATGATGTCATAATGTAACATTCCATTATGATGTCATAATGCAAAATTCCATTATGATGTCATAATGTAACATTCCATTATGATGTCATAATGCAAAATTCCATTATGATGTCATAATGTAACATTCAATTATGATGTCATAATGTAACATCCCATTATGATGTCATAATGCAACATTCCATTATGATGTCATAATGTAATATCCCATTATGATGTCATAATGTAACATTCCATTATGATGTCATAATGCAAAATTCCATTATGATGTCATAATGTAACATTCCATTATGATGTCATAATGCAAAATTCCATTATGATGTCATAATGTAAAATTCCATTATGATGTCATAATGTAACATTCCATTATGATGTCACAATGCAAAATTCCATTATGATGTCATAATGTAACATTCCATTATGATGTCATAATGTGACATTCCATTATGATGTCATAATTTAACATTCCATTATGATGTCATAATGCAAAATTCCATTATGATGTCATAATGTAACATTCCATTATGATGTCATAATGCAAAATTCCATTATGATGTCATAATGTAACATTCCATTATGATGTCATAATGCAAAATTCCATTATGATGTCATAATGTAACATCCCATTATGATGTCATAATGCAAAATTCCATTATGATGCCATAATGTAACATCCCATTATGATGTCATAATGCAAAAATTCCATTATGATGTCATAATGTAACATCCCATTATGATGTCATAATGCAACATTCCATTATGATGTCATAATGCAACATTCCATTATGATGTCATAATGTAACATTCCATTATGATGTCATATTGCAACTTTCCATTATGATGTCATAATTCAAAATTCCATTATGATGTCATAATGTAACATTCCATTATGATGTCATAATGCAAAATTCCATTATGATGTCATAATGTAACATTCCATTATGATGTCATAATGCAAAATTCCATTATGATGTCATAATGTAACATTCCATTATGATGTCATAATGCAAAATTCCATTATGATGTCATAATGCAACATTCCATTATGATGTCATAATGCAAAATTCCATTATGATGTCATAATGCAACATTCCATTATGATGTCATAATGTAACATTCCATTATGATGTCATAATGCAACATTCCATTATGATGTCATAATGTAACATTCCATTATGATGTCATAATGCAACATTCCATTATGATGTCATGATGCAAAATTCCATTATGATGTCATAATGTAACATTCCATTATGATGTCATAATGCAAAATTCCATTATGATGTCATAATGTAACATTCCATTATGATGTCATAATGCAAAATTCCATTATGATGTCATAATGTAACATTCCATTATGATGTCATAATGTAACGTCCCATTATGATGTCATAATGCAAAATTCCATTATGATGTCATAATGTAACGTCCCATTATGATGTCATAATGCAAAATTCCGTTATGATGTCATAATGTAACATTCCATTATGATGTCATAATGCAAAATTCCATTGTGATGTCATAATGTAAAATTCCATTATGATGTCATAATGCAAAATTCCATTATGATGTCATAATGTAAAATTCCATTATGATGTCATAATGCAAAATTCCATTATGATGTCATAATGCAATATTCCATTACGATGTCATAATGTAACATGCCATTATGATGTCATAATGCAACATTCCATTATAATGTCATAATGTAACATTCCATTATGATGTCATACTGCAACATTCGATTATGATGTCATAATGTAAAATTCCATTATGATGTCATAATGCAAAATTCCATTATGATGTCATAATGCAAAATTCCATTATGATGTCATAATGTAAAATTCCATTATGATGTCATAATGCAAAATTCCATTATGATGTCATAATGCAGAATTCCATTATGATGTCATATTGTAAAATTCCATTATGATGCCATAATGCAAAATTCCATTATGATGTCATAATGTAAAATTCCATTATGATGTCATAATGCAAAATTCCATTATGATGTCATAATGTAAAATTCCATTATGATGTCATAATGCAAAATTCCATTATGATGTCATAATGCAAAATTCCATTATGATGTCATAATGTAAAATTCCATTATGATGTCATAATGCAAAATTCCATTATGATGTCATAATGTAACATTCCATTATGATGTCATAATGCAAAATTCCATTATGATGTCATAATGCAAAATTCTATTATGATGTCATAATGCAAAATTCCATTATGATGTCATAATGTAAAACTCCATTATGATGTCATAATGCAAAATTCCATTATGATGTCATAATGTAAAATTCCATTATGATGTCATAATGCAAATTTCCATTATGAGGTCATAATGCAAAATTTTATTATGATATCATAATGTGACATTCCATTATGATGTAATAATGCTAAATTCCATTATGATGTCATAATGCAAAATTCCATTATGATGTCATAATGTAACATTCCATTATGATGTCATAATGCAAAATTCCATTATGATGTCATAATGCAAAATTCCATTATGATGTCTTAATGTAAAATTCCATTATGATGTCATAATGCAAAATTCCATTATGATGTCATAATGTAAAATTCCATTATGATGTCATAATGTAACATCCCATTATGATGTCATAATGTAAAATTCCATTATGATGTCACAATGTAACATTCCATTATGATGTCACAATGCAAAATTCCATTATGATGTCATAATGTAACATTCCATTATGATGTCATAATGTGACATTCCATTATGATGTCATAATTTAACATTCCATTATGATGTCATAATGCAAAATTCCATTATGATGTCATAATGTAACATTCCATTATGATGTCATAATGCAAAATTCCATTATGATGTCATAATGTAACATTCCATTATGATGTCATAATGCAAAATTCCATTATGATGTCATAATGTAACATCCCATTATGATGTCATAATGCAAAATTCCATTATGATGCCATAATGTAACATCCCATTATGATGTCATAATGCAAAAATTCCATTATGATGTCATAATGTAACATCCCATTATGATGTCATAATGCAACATTCCATTATGATGTCATAATGCAACATTCCATTATGATGTCATAATGTAACATTCCATTATGATGTCATATTGCAACTTTCCATTATGATGTCATAATTCAAAATTCCATTATGATGTCATAATGTAACATTCCATTATGATGTCATAATGCAAAATTCCATTATGATGTCATAATGTAACATTCCATTATGATGTCATAATGCAAAATTCCATTATGATGTCATAATGTAACATTCCATTATGATGTCATAATGCAAAATTCCATTATGATGTCATAATGTAACATTCCATTATGATGTCATAATGCAAAATTCCATTATGATGTCATAATGCAACATTCCATTATGATGTCATAATGCAAAATTCCATTATGATGTCATAATGCAACATTCCATTATGATGTCATAATGTAACATTCCATTATGATGTCATAATGCAACATTCCATTATGATGTCATAATGTAACATTCCATTATGATGTCATAATGCAACATTCCATTATGATGTCATGATGCAAAATTCCATTATGATGTCATAATGTAACATTCCATTATGATGTCATAATGCAAAATTCCATTATGATGTCATAATGTAACATTCCATTATGATGTCATAATGCAAAATTCCATTATGATGTCATAATGTAACATTCCATTATGATGTCATAATGTAACGTCCCATTATGATGTCATAATGCAAAATTCCATTATGATGTCATAATGTAACGTCCCATTATGATGTCATAATGCAAAATTCCGTTATGATGTCATAATGTAACATTCCATTATGATGTCATAATGCAAAATTCCATTGTGATGTCATAATGTAAAATTCCATTATGATGTCATAATGCAAAATTCCATTATGATGTCATAATGTAAAATTCCATTATGATGTCATATTGCAAAATTCCATTATGATGTCATAATGCAAAATTCCATTATGATGTCATAATGTAAAATTCCATTATGATGTCATAATGTAACATCCCATTATGATGTCATAATGCAAAATTCCATTATGATGTCATAATGTAACATTCCATTATGATGTCATAATGCAAAATTCCATTATGATGTCATAATGCAATATTCCATTACGATGTCATAATGTAACATGCCATTATGATGTCATAATGCAACATTCCATTATAATGTCATAATGTAACATTCCATTATGATGTCATACTGCAACATTCGATTATGATGTCATAATGTAAAATTCCATTATGATGTCATAATGCAAAATTCCATTATGATGTCATAATGCAAAATTCCATTATGATGTCATAATGTAAAATTCCATTATGATGTCATAATGCAAAATTCCATTATGATGTCATAATGCAGAATTCCATTATGATGTCATATTGTAAAATTCCATTATGATGCCATAATGCAAAATTCCATTATGATGTCATAATGTAAAATTCCATTATGATGTCATAATGCAAAATTCCATTATGATGTCATAATGTAAAATTCCATTATGATGTCATAATGCAAAATTCCATTATGATGTCATAATGCAAAATTCCATTATGATGTCATAATGTAAAATTCCATTATGATGTCATAATGCAAAATTCCATTATGATGTCATAATGTAACATTCCATTATGATGTCATAATGCAAAATTCCATTATGATGTCATAATGCAAAATTCTATTATGATGTCATAATGCAAAATTCCATTATGATGTCATAATGTAAAACTCCATTATGATGTCATAATGCAAAATTCCATTATGATGTCATAATGTAAAATTCCATTATGATGTCATAATGCAAATTTCCATTATGAGGTCATAATGCAAAATTTCATTATGATATCATAATGTGACATTCCATTATGATGTAATAATGCTAAATTCCATTATGATGTCATAATGCAAAATTCCATTATGATGTCATAATGTAACATTCCATTATGATGTCATAATGCAAAATTCCATTATGATGTCATAATGCAAAATTCCATTATGATGTCTTAATGTAAAATTCCATTATGATGTCATAATGCAAAATTCCATTATGATGTCATAATGTAACATCCCATTATGATGTCATAATGCAAAATTCCATTATGATGCCATAATGTAACATCCCATTATGATGTCATAATGCAAAAATTCCATTATGATGTCATAATGTAACATCCCATTATGATGTCATAATGCAACATTCCATTATGATGTCATAATGCAACATTCCATTATGATGTCATAATGTAACATTCCATTATGATGTCATATTGCAACTTTCCATTATGATGTCATAATTCAAAATTCCATTATGATGTCATAATGTAACATTCCATTATGATGTCATAATGCAAAATTCCATTATGATGTCATAATGTAACATTCCATTATGATGTCATAATGCAAAATTCCATTATGATGTCATAATGTAACATTCCATTATGATGTCATAATGCAAAATTCCATTATGATGTCATAATGTAACATTCCATTATGATGTCATAATGCAAAATTCCATTATGATGTCATAATGCAAAATTCCATTATGATGTCATAATGCAACATTCCATTATGATGTCATAATGCAAAATTCCATTATGATGTCATAATGCAACATTCCATTATGATGTCATAATGTAACATTCCATTATGATGTCATAATGCAACATTCCATTATGATGTCATAATGTAACATTCCATTATGATGTCATAATGCAACATTCCATTATGATGTCATGATGCAAAATTCCATTATGATGTCATAATGTAACATTCCATTATGATGTCATAATGCAAAATTCCATTATGATGTCATAATGTAACATTCCATTATGATGTCATAATGTAACATTCCATTATGATGTCATAATGTAACGTCCCATTATGATGTCATAATGCAAAATTCCATTATGATGTCATAATGTAACGTCCCATTATGATGTCATAATGCAAAATTCCGTTATGATGTCATAATGTAACATTCCATTATGATGTCATAATGCAAAATTCCATTGTGATGTCATAATGTAAAATTCCATTATGATGTCATAATGCAAAATTCCATTATGATGTCATAATGTAAAATTCCATTATGATGTCATATTGCAAAATTCCATTATGATGTCATAATGCAAAATTCCATTATGATGTCATAATGTAAAATTCCATTATGATGTCATAATGTAACATCCCATTATGATGTCATAATGCAAAATTCCATTATGATGTCATAATGTAACATTCCATTATGATGTCATAATGCAAAATTCCATTATGATGTCATAATGCAATATTCCATTACGATGTCATAATGTAACATGCCATTATGATGTCATAATGCAACATTCCATTATAATGTCATAATGTAACATTCCATTATGATGTCATACTGCAACATTCGATTATGATGTCATAATGTAAAATTCCATTATGATGTCATAATGCAAAATTCCATTATGATGTCATAATGCAAAATTCCATTATGATGTCATAATGTAATATTCCATTATGATGTCATAATGCAAAATTCCATTATGATGTCATAATGCAGAATTCCATTATGATGTCATATTGTAAAATTCCATTATGATGCCATAATGCAAAATTCCATTATGATGTCATAATGTAAAATTCCATTATGATGTCATAATGCAAAATTCCATTATGATGTCATAATGTAAAATTCCATTATGATGTCATAATGCAAAATTCCATTATGATGTCATAATGCAAAATTCCATTATGATGTCATAATGTAAAATTCCATTATGATGTCATAATGCAAAATTCCATTATGATGTCATAATGTAACATTCCATTATGATGTCATAATGCAAAATTCCATTATGATGTCATAATGCAAAATTCTATTATGATGTCATAATGCAAAATTCCATTATGATGTCATAATGTAAAACTCCATTATGATGTCATAATGCAAAATTCCATTATGATGTCATAATGTAAAATTCCATTATGATGTCATAATGCAAATTTCCATTATGAGGTCATAATGCAAAATTTCATTATGATATCATAATGTGACATTCCATTATGATGTAATAATGCTAAATTCCATTATGATGTCATAATGCAAAATTCCATTATGATGTCATAATGTAACATTCCATTATGATGTCATAATGCAAAATTCCATTATGATGTCATAATGCAAAATTCCATTATGATGTCTTAATGTAAAATTCCATTATGATGTCATAATGCAAAATTCCATTATGATGTCATAATGTAAAATTCCATTATGATGTCATAATGTAACATCCCATTATGATGTCATAATGTAAAATTCCATTATGATGTCACAATGTAACATTCCATTATGATGTCACAATGCAAAATTCCATTATGATGTCATAATGTAACATTCCATTATGATGTCATAATGTGACATTCCATTATGATGTCATAATTTAACATTCCATTATGATGTCATAATGCAAAATTCCATTATGATGTCATAATGTAACATTCCATTATGATGTCATAATGCAAAATTCCATTATGATGTCATAATGTAACATTCCATTATGATGTCATAATGCAAAATTCCATTATGATGTCATAATGTAACATCCCATTATGATGTCATAATGCAAAATTCCATTATGATGCCATAATGTAACATCCCATTATGATGTCATAATGCAAAAATTCCATTATGATGTCATAATGTAACATCCCATTATGATGTCATAATGCAAAATTCCATTATGATGTCATAATGCAACATTCCATTATGATGTCATAATGTAACATTTCAATATGATGTCATTTTGCAACTTTCCATTATGATGTCATAATGCAAAATTCCATTATGATGTCATAATGTAACATTCCATTATGATGTCATAATGCAAAATTCCATTATGATGTCATAATGCAAAATTCCATTATGATGTCTTAATGTAAAATTCCATTATGATGTCATAATGCAAAATTCCATTATGATGTCATAATGTAACATCCCATTATGATGTCATAATGCAAAATTCCATTATGATGCCATAATGTAACATCCCATTATGATGTCATAATGCAAAAATTCCATTATGATGTCATAATGTAACATCCCATTATGATGTCATAATGCAACATTCCATTATGATGTCATAATGCAACATTCCATTATGATGTCATAATGCAACATTCCATTATGATGTCATAATGTAACATTCCATTATGATGTCATATTGCAACTTTCCATTATGATGTCATAATTCAAAATTCCATTATGATGTCATAATGTAACATTCCATTATGATGTCATAATGCAAAATTCCATTATGATGTCATAATGTAACATTCCATTATGATGTCATAATGCAAAATTCCATTATGATGTCATAATGTAACATTCCATTATGATGTCATAATGCAAAATTCCATTATGATGTCATAATGTAACATTCCATTATGATGTCATAATGCAAAATTCCATTATGATGTCATAATGCAACATTCCATTATGATGTCATAATGCAAAATTCCATTATGATGTCATAATGCAACATTCCATTATGATGTCATAATGTAACATTCCATTATGATGTCATAATGCAACATTCCATTATGATGTCATAATGTAACATTCCATTATGATGTCATAATGCAACATTCCATTATGATGTCATGATGCAAAATTCCATTATGATGTCATAATGTAACATTCCATTATGATGTCATAATGCAAAATTCCATTATGATGTCATAATGTAACATTCCATTATGATGTCATAATGCAAAATTCCATTATGATGTCATAATGTAACATTCCATTATGATGTCATAATGTAACGTCCCATTATGATGTCATAATGCAAAATTCCATTATGATGTCATAATGTAACGTCCCATTATGATGTCATAATGCAAAATTCCGTTATGATGTCATAATGTAACATTCCATTATGATGTCATAATGCAAAATTCCATTGTGATGTCATAATGTAAAATTCCATTATGATGTCATAATGCAAAATTCCATTATGATGTCATAATGTAAAATTCCATTATGATGTCATATTGCAAAATTCCATTATGATGTCATAATGCAAAATTCCATTATGATGTCATAATGTAAAATTCCATTATGATGTCATAATGTAACATCCCATTATGATGTCATAATGCAAAATTCCATTATGATGTCATAATGTAACATTCCATTATGATGTCATAATGCAAAATTCCATTATGATGTCATAATGCAATATTCCATTACGATGTCATAATGTAACATGCCATTATGATGTCATAATGCAACATTCCATTATAATGTCATAATGTAACATTCCATTATGATGTCATACTGCAACATTCGATTATGATGTCATAATGTAAAATTCCATTATGATGTCATAATGCAAAATTCCATTATGATGTCATAATGCAAAATTCCATTATGATGTCATAATGTAATATTCCATTATGATGTCATAATGCAAAATTCCATTATGATGTCATAATGCAGAATTCCATTATGATGTCATATTGTAAAATTCCATTATGATGCCATAATGCAAAATTCCATTATGATGTCATAATGTAAAATTCCATTATGATGTCATAATGCAAAATTCCATTATGATGTCATAATGTAAAATTCCATTATGATGTCATAATGCAAAATTCCATTATGATGTCATAATGCAAAATTCCATTATGATGTCATAATGTAAAATTCCATTATGATGTCATAATGCAAAATTCCATTATGATGTCATAATGTAACATT
This sequence comes from Eleutherodactylus coqui, assembly GCF_035609145.1. Taxonomy (NCBI): domain Eukaryota; kingdom Metazoa; phylum Chordata; class Amphibia; order Anura; family Eleutherodactylidae; genus Eleutherodactylus; species Eleutherodactylus coqui. The sequence continues at coordinate 150,671,365 of NC_089843.1, read as the reverse complement.
CCATTATGATGTCATAATGCAAAATTCTATTATGATGTCATAATGCAAAATTCTATTATGATGTCATAATGCAAAATTCCATTATGATGTCATAATGTAAAACTCCATTATGATGTCATAATGCAAAATTCCATTATGATGTCATAATGTAAAATTCCATTATGATGTCATAATGCAAATTTCCATTATTAGGTCATAATGCAAAATTTCATTATGATATCATAATGTGACATTCCATTATGATGTAATAATGCTAAATTCCATTATGATGTCATAATGCAAAATTCCATTATGATGTCATAATGTAACATTCCATTATGATGTCATAATGCAAAATTCCATTATGATGTCATAATGCAAAATTCCATTATGATGTCTTAATGTAAAATTCCATTATGATGTCATAATGCAAAATTCCATTATGATGTCATAATGTAAAATTCCATTATGATGTCATAATGTAACATCCCATTATGATGTCATAATGTAAAATTCCATTATGATGTCACAATGTAACATTCCATTATGATGTCACAATGCAAAATTCCATTATGATGTCATAATGTAACATTCCATTATGATGTCATAATGTGACATTCCATTATGATGTCATAATTTAACATTCCATTATGATGTCATAATGCAAAATTCCATTATGATGTCATAATGTAACATTCCATTATGATGTCATAATGCAAAATTCCATTATGATGTCAAAATGTAACATTCCATTATGATGTCATAATGCAAAATTCCATTATGATGTCATAATGTAACATCCCATTATGATGTCATAATGCAAAATTCCATTATGATGCCATAATGTAACATCCCATTATGATGTCATAATGCAAAAATTCCATTATGATGTCATAATGTAACATCCCATTATGATGTCATAATGCAAAATTCCATTATGATGTCATAATGCAACATTCCATTATGATGTCATAATGTAACATTCCATTATGATGTCATTTTGCAACTTTCCATTATGATGTCATAATTCAAAATTCCATTATGATGTCATAATGTAACATTCCATTATGATGTCATAATGCAAAATTCCATTATGATGTCACAATGCAACATTCCATTATGATGTCACAATGTAACATTCCATTATGATGTCATAATGCAACATTCCATTATGATGTCATAATGTAACATTCCATTATGATGTCATAATGCAACATTCCATTATGATGTCATGATGCAAAATTCCATTATGATGTCATAATGTAACATTCCATTATGATGTCATAATGCAAAATTCCATTATGATGTCATAATGTAACATTCCATTATGATGTCATAATGCAAAATTCCATTATGATGTCATAATGTAACATTCCATTATGATGTCATAATGTAACGTCCCATTATGATGTCATAATGCAAAATTCCATTATGATGTCATAATGTAACGTCCCATTATGATGTCATAATGCAAAATTCCATTATGATGTCATAATGTAACATTCCATTATGATGTCATAATGCAAAATTCCATTGTGATGTCATAATGTAAAATTCCATTATGATGTCATAATGCAAAATTCCATTATGATGTCATAATGTAAAATTCCATTATGATGTCATATTGCAAAATTCCATTATGATGTCATAATGCAAAATTCCATTATGATGTCATAATGTAAAATTCCATTATGATGTCATAATGTAACATCCCATTATGATGTCATAATGCAAAATTCCATTATGATGTCATAATGTAACATTCCATTATGATGTCATAATGCAAAATTCCATTACGATGTCATAATGCAATATTCCATTACGATGTCATAATGTAACATGCCATTATGATGTCATAATGCAACATTCCATTATAATGTCATAATGTAACATTCCATTATGATGTCATAATTCAACATTCGATTATGATGTCATAATGTAAAATTCCATTATGATGCCATAATGCAAAATTCCATTATGATGTCATAATGCAAAATTCCATTATGATGTCATAATGCAAAATTCCATTATGATGTCATAATGTAAAATTCCATTATGATGTCATAATGCAAAATTCCATTATGATGTCATAATGCAGAATTCCATTATGATGTCATATTGTAAAATTCCATTATGATGTCATAATGCAAAATTCCATTATGATGTCATAATGTAAAATTCCATTATGATGTCATAATGCAAAATTCCATTATGATGTCATAATGTAAAATTCCATTATGATGTCATAATGCAAAATTCCATTATGATGTCATAATGCAAAATTCCATTATGATGTCATAATGTAAAATTCCATTATGATGTCATAATGCAAAATTCCATTATGATGTCATAATGTAACATTCCATTATGATGTCATAATGCAAAATTCCATTATGATGTCATAATGCAAAATTCTATTATGATGTCATATTGCAAAATTCCATTATGATGTCATAATGTAAAACTCCATTATGATGTCATAATGCAAAATTCCATTATGATGTCATAATGTAAAATTCCATTATGATGTCATAATGCAAATTTCCATTATGAGGTCATAATGCAAAATTTCATTATGATATCATAATGTGACATTCCATTATGATGTCATAATGCTAAATTCCATTATGATGTCATAATGCAAAATTCCATTATGATGTCATAATGTAACATTCCATTATGATGTCATAATGCAAAATTCCATTATGATGTCATAATGCAAAATTCCATTATGATGTCTTAATGTAAAATTCCATTATGATGTCATAATGCAAAATTCCATTATGATGTCATAATGTAAAATTCCATTATGATGTCATAATGTAACATCCCATTATGATGTCATAATGCAAAATTCCATTATGATGTCATAATGCAAAATTCCATTATGATGTCATATTGTAAAATTCCATTATGATGTCATAATGCAAAATTTCATTATGATGTCATAATGTAAAATTCCATTATGATGTCATAATGCAAAATTCCATTATGATGTCATAATGTAAAATTCCATTATGATGTCATAATGCAACATTCCATCATGATGTCATAATGCAAGATTCCATTATGATGTCATAATGTAACTATCCATTATGATGTCATAATGTAACATTCCATTATGATGTCATAATGTAACATTCCATTATGATGTCATAATGCAAAATTCCATTATGATGTCATAATGTAACATTCCATTATGATGTCATAATGCAAAATTCCATTATGATGTCATAATGCAAAATTCCATTATGATGTAATAATGCAAAATTCCATTATGATGTCATAATGTAACATTCCATTATGATGTCATAATGCAAAATTCCATTATGATGTCATAATGTAACATTCCATTATGATGTCATAATGTAACGTCCCATTATGATGTCATAATGCAAAATTCCATTATGATGTCATAATGTAACGTCCCATTATGATGTCATAATGCAAAATTCCATTATGATGTCATAATGTAACATTCCATTATGATGTCATAATGCAAAATTCCATTATGATGTCATAATGTAAAATTCCATTATGATGTCATAATGCAAAATTCCATTATGATGTCATAATGTAAAATTCCATTATGATGTCATATTGCAAAATTCCATTATGATGTCATAATGCAAAATTCCATTATGATGTCATAATGTAAAATTCCATTATGATGTCATAATGTAACATCCCATTATGATGTCATAATGCAAAATTCCATTATGATGTCATAATGTAACATTCCATTATGATGTCATAATGCAAAATTCCATTATGATGTCATAATGTAACATTCCATTATGATGTCATAATGCAAAATTCCATTATGATGTCATAATGTAACATCCCATTATGATGTCATAATGCAAAATTCCATTATGATGTCATAATGTAACATCCCATTATGATGTCATAATGCAAAAATTCCATTATGATGTCATAATGTAACATCCCATTATGATGTCATAATGCAAAATTCCATTATGATGTCATAATGCAACATTCCATTATGATGTCATAATGTAACATTCCATTATGATGTCATATTGCAACTTTCCATTATGATGTCATAATTCAAAATTCCATTATGATGTCATAATGTAACATTCCATTATGATGTCATAATGCAAAATTCCATTATGATGTCATAATGTAACATTCCATTATGATGTCATAATGCAAAATTCCATTATGATGTCATAATGTAACATTCCATTATGATGTCATAATGCAAAATTCCATTATGATGTCATAATGTAACATTCCATTATGATGTCATAATGCAAAATTCCATTATGATGTCATAATGCAACATTCCATTATGATGTCATAATGCAAAATTCCATTATGATGTCATAATGTAACATTCCATTATGATGTCATAATGTAACGTCCCATTATGATGTCATAATGCAAAATTCCATTATGATGTCATAATGTAACGTCCCATTATGATGTCATAATGCAAAATTCCATTATGATGTCATAATGTAACATTCCATTATGATGTCATAATGCAAAATTCCATTATGATGTCATAATGTAAAATTCCATTATGATGTCATAATGCAAAATTCCATTATGATGTCATAATGTAAAATTCCATTATGATGTCATATTGCAAAATTCCATTATGATGTCATAATGCAAAATTCCATTATGATGTCATAATGTAAAATTCCATTATGATGTCATCATGTAACATCCCATTATGATGTCATAATGCAAAATTCCATTATGATGTCATAATGTAACATTCCATTATGATGTCATAATGCAAAATTCCATTATGATGTCATTATGTAACATTCCATTATGATGTCATAATGCAAAATTCCATTATGATGTCATAATGTAACATTCCATTATGATGTCATAATGCAAAATTCCATTATGATGTCATAATGCAACATTCCATTATGATGTCATAATGCAAAATTCCATTATGATGTCATAATGCAAAATTCCATTATGATGTCATAATGTAACATTCCATTATGATGTCATAATGCAAAACTCCATTATGATGTCATAATGCAAATTTCCATTATGATGTCATCATGCAAAATTCCATTATGATGTCATAATGCAAAATTCCATTATGATGTCATAATGCAAAATTCCATTATGATGTCATAATGCAAAATTCCATTATGATGTCATAATGCAAAATTCCATTATGATGTCATAATGCAAAATTCTATTATGTCATAATGCAAAATTCCATTATGATGTCATAATGCAAAATTCCATTATGATGTCATAATGCAAAATTCCATTATGATGTCATAATGCAAAATTCCATTATGATGTCATAATGCAAAATTCCATTATGATGTCATAATGTAAAATTCCATTATGATGTCATAATGTAAAATTCCATTATGATGTCATAATGCAAAATTCCATTATGATGTCATAATGTAAAATTCCATTATGATGTCATATTGCAAAATTCCATTATGATGTCATAATGCAAAATTCCATTATGATGTCATAATGCAACATTCCATTATGATGTCATAATGCAACATTCCATTATGATGTCATAATGCAAAATTCCATTATGATGTCATAATGCAAAATTCCATTATGATGTCATAATGTAAAATTCCATTATGATGTTATAATGCAAAATTCCATTATGATGTCATAATGTAAAATTCCATTATGATGTCATAATGTAACATCCCATTATGATGTCATAATGCAAAATTCCATTATGATGTCATAATGTAACATTCCATTATGATGTCATAATGCAAAATTCCATTATGATGTCATAATGCAATATTCCATTATGATGTCATAATGTAACATTCCATTATGATGTCATAATGTAACATTCCATTATGATGTCATAATGTAACATTCCATTATGATGTCATAATGCAACATTCGATTATGATGTCATAATGCAAAATTCCATTATGATGTCATAATGTAACATTCCATTATGATGTCATAATGCAAAATTCCATTATGATGTCATAATGTAAAATTCCATTATGATGTCATAATGTAACATCCCATTATGATGTCATAATGCAAAATTCCATTATGATGTCATAATGTACCATTCCATTATGATGTCATAATGCAAAATTCCATTATGATGTCATAATGCAATATTCCATTATGATGTCATAATGTAACATTCCATTATGATGTCATAATGCAACATTCCATTATGATGTCATAATGTAACATTCCATTATGATGTCATAATGCAACATTCGATTATGATGTCATAATGCAAAATTCCATTATGATGTCATAATGTAACATTCCATTATGATGTCATAATGCAAAATTCCATTATGATGTCATAATGTAACATTCCATAATGATGTCATAATGCAAAATTCCATTATGATGTCATAATGTAACATTCAATTATGATGTCATAATGTAACATCCCATTATGATGTCATAATGCAACATTCCATTATGATGTCATAATGTAATATCCCATTATGATGTCATAATGCAAAATTCCATTATGATGTCATAATGTAACATTCCATTATGATGTCATAATGCAAAATTCCATTATGATGTCATAATGTAACATTCCATTATGATGTCATAATGCAAAATTCCATTATGATGTCATAATGTAAAATTCCATTATGATGTCATAATGTAACATTCCATTATGATGTCACAATGCAAAATTCCATTATGATGTCATAATGTAACATTCCATTATGATGTCATAATGCAAAATTCCATTATGATGTCATAATTTAACATTCCATTATGATGTCATAATGCAAAATTCCATTATGATGTCATAATGTAACATTCCATTATGATGTCATAATGCAAAATTCCATTATGATGTCATAATGTAACATTCCATTATGATGTCATAATGCAAAATTCCATTATGATGTCATAATGTAACATCCCATTATGATGTCATAATGCAAAATTCCATTATGATGTCATAATGTAACATTCCATTATGATGTCATAATGCAAAATTCCATTATGATGTCATAATGTAACATTCCATTATGATGTCATAATGCAAAATTCCATTATGATGTCATAATGTAACATTCCATTATGATGTCATAATGCAAAATTCCATTATGATGTCATAATGCAACATTCCATTATGATGTCATAATGCAAAATTCCATTATGATGTCATAATGTAACATTCCATTATGATGTCATAATGTAACGTCCCATTATGATGTCATAATGCAAAATTCCATTATGATGTCATAATGTAACGTCCCATTATGATGTCATAATGCAAAATTCCATTATGATGTCATAATGTAACATTCCATTATGATGTCATATTGCAAAATTCCATTATGATGTCATAATGCAAAATTCCATTATGATGTCATAATGCAAAATTCCATTATGATGTCATCTTGTAAAATTCCATTATGATGTCATAATGCAAAATTCCATTATGATGTCATAATGTAAAATTCCATTATGATGTCATAATGCAAAATTCCATTATGATGTCATAATGTAAAATTCCATTATGATGTCATAATGCAACATTCCATTATGATGTCATAATGCAAGATTCCATTATGATGTCATAATGTAACTATCCATTATGATGTCATAATGTAACATTCCATTATGATGTCATAATGTAACATTCCATTATGATGTCATAATGCAAAATTCTATTATGATGTCATAATGTAACATTCCATTATGATGTCATAATGCAAAATTCCATTATGATGTCATAATGCAAAATTCCATTATGATGTAATAATGCAAAATTCCATTATGATGTCATAATGTAACATTCCATTATGATGTCATAATGCAAAATTCCATTATGATGTCATAATGTAACATTCCATTATGATGTCATAATGCAAAATTCCATTATGATGTCATAATGTAACATTCCATTATGATGTCATAATGCAAAATTCCATTATGATGTCTTAATGTAACATTCAATTATGATGTCATAATGTAACATCCCATTATGATGTCATAATGCAACATTCCATTATGATGTCATAATGTAATATCCCATTATGATGTCATAATGTAACATTCCATTATGATGTCATAATGCAAAATTCCATTATGATGTCATAATGCAACATTCCATTATGATGTCATAATGCAAAATTCCATGATGATGTCATAATGTAACATTCCATTAAGATGTCATAATGTAACGTCCCATTATGATGTCATAATGCAAAATTCCATTATGATGTCATAATGTAACGTCCCATTATGATGTCATAATGCAAAATTCCATTATGATGTCATAATGTAACATTCCATTATGATGTCATAATGCAAAATTCCATTATGATGTCATAATGTAAAATTCCATTATGATGTCATAATGCAAAATTCCATTATGATGTCATAATGTAAAATTCCATTATGATGTCAGATTGCAAAATTCCATTATGATGTCATAATGCAAAATTCCATTATGATGTCATAATGTAAAATTCCATTATGATGTCATAATGTAACATCCCATTATGATGTCATAATGCAAAATTCCATTATGATGTCATAATGTAACATTCCATTATGATGTCATAATGCAAAGTTCCATTATGATGTCATAATGTAACATTCCATTATGATGTCATAATGCAAAATTCCATTATGATGTCATAATGTAACATCCCATTATGATGTCATAATGCAAAATTCCATTATGATGTCATAATGTAACATCCCATTATGATGTCATAATGCAAAAATTCCATTATGATGTCATAATGTAACATCCCATTATGATGTAATAATGCAAAATTCCATTATGATGTCATAATGCAACATTCCATTATGATGTCATAATGTAACATTCCATTATGATGTCATATTGCAACTTTCCATTATGATGTCATAATTCAAAATTCCATTATGATGTCATAATGTAACATTCCATTATGATGTCATAATGCAAAATTCCATTATGATGTCATAATGTAACATTCCATTATGATGTCATAATGCAAAATTCCATTATGATGTCATAATGTAACATTCCATTATGATGTCATAATGCAAAATTCCATTATGATGTCATAATGTAACATTCCATTATGATGTCATAATGCAAAATTCCATTATGATGTCATAATGCAACATTCCATTATGATGTCATAATGCAAAATTCCATTATGATGTCATAATGTAACATTCCATTATGATGTCATAATGTAACGTCCCATTATGATGTCATAATGCAAAATTCCATTATGATGTCATAATGTAACGTCCCATTATGATGTCATAATGCAAAATTCCATTATGATGTCATAATGTAACATTCCATTATGATGTCATAATGCAAAATTCCATTATGATGTCATAATGTAAAATTCCATTATGATGTCATAATGCAAAATTCCATTATGATGTCATAATGTAAAATTCCATTATGATGTCATATTGCAAAATTCCATTATGATGTCATAATGCAAAATTCCATTATGATGTCATAATGTAAAATTCCATTATGATGTCATAATGTAACATCCCATTATGATGTCATAATGCAAAATTCCATTATGATGTCATAATGTAACATTCCATTATGATGTCATAATGCAAAATTCCATTATGATGTCATAATGCAATATTCCATTACGATGTCATAATGTAACATGCCATTATGATGCCATAATGCAACATTCCATTATGATGTCATAATGTAACATTCCATTATGATGTCATAATGCAACATTCGATTATGATGTCATAATGTAAAATTCCATTATGATGTCATAATGCAAAATTCCATTATGATGTCATAATGCAAAATTCCATTATGATGTCATAATGTAAAATTCCATTATGATGTCATAATGCAAAATTCCATTATGATGTCATAATGCAAAATTCCATTATGATGTCATATTGTAAAATTCCATTATGATGTCATAATGCAAAATTCCATTATGATGTCATAATGTAAAATTCCATTATGATGTCATAATGCAAAATTCCATTATGATGTCATAATGTAAAATTCCATTATGATGTCATAATGCAACATTCCATTATGATGTCATAATGCAAGATTCCATTATGATGTCATAATGTAACTATCCATTATGATGTCATAATGTAACATACCATTATGATGTCATAATGTAACATTCCATTATGATGTCATAATGCAAAATTCCATTATGATGTCATAATGTAACATTCCATTATGATGTCATAATGCAAAATTCCATTATGATGTCATAATGCAAAATTCCATTATGATGTAATAATGCAAAATTCCATTATGATGTCATAATGTAACATTCCATTATGATGTCATAATGCAAAATTCCATTATGATGTCATAATGTAACATTCCATTATGATGTCATAATGCAAAATTCCATTATCATGTCATAATGTAACATTCCATTATGATGTCATAATGCAAAATTCCATTATGATGTCATAATGTAACATTCAATTATGATGTCATAATGTAACATCCCATTATGATGTCATAATGCAACATTCCATTATGATGTCATAATGTAATATCCCATTATGATGTCATAATGTAACATTCCATTATGATGTCATAATGCAAAATTCCATTATGATGTCATAATGCAACATTCCATTATGATGTCATAATGCAAAATTCCATTATGATGTCATAATGTAACATTCCATTATGATGTCATAATGTAACGTCCCATTATGATGTCATAATGCAAAATTCCATTATGATGTCATAATGTAACGTCCCATTATGATGTCATAATGCAAAATTCCATTATGATGTCATAATGTAAAATTCCATTATGATGTCATATTGCAAAATTCCATTATGATGTCATAATGCAAAATTCCATTATGATGTCATAATGTAAAATTCCATTATGATGTCATAATGTAACATCCCATTATGATGTCATAATGCAAAATTCCATTATGATGTCATAATGTAACATTCCATTATGATGTCATAATGCAAAATTCCATTATGATGTCATAATGCAATATTCCATTACGATGTCATAATGTAACATGCCATTATGATGTCATAATGCAACATTCCATTATGATGTCATAATGTAACATTCCATTATGATGTCATAATGCAACATTCGATTATGATGTCATAATGTAAAATTCCATTATGATGTCATAATGCAAAATTCCATTATGATGTCATAATGTAAAATTCCATTATGATGTCATAATGCAAAATTCCATTATGATGTCATAATGCAAAATTCCATTATGATGTCATATTGTAAAATTCCATTATGATGTCATAATGCAAAATTCCATTATGATGTCATAATGTAAAATTCCATTATGATGTCATAATGCAAAATTCCATTATGATGTCATAATGTAAAATTCCATTATGATGTCATAATGCAAAATTCCATTATGATGTCATAATGCAAGATTCCATTATGATGTCATAATGTAACTATCCATTATGATGTCATAATGTAACATTCCATTATGATGTCATAATGTAACATTCCATTATGATGTCATAATGCAAAATTCCATTATGATGTCATAATGTAACATTCCATTATGATGTCATAATGCAAAATTCCATTATGATGTCATAATGCAAAATTCCATTATGATGTAATAATGCAAAATTCCATTATGATGTCATAATGTAACATTCCATTATGATGTCATAATGCAAAATTCCATTATGATGTCATAATGTAACATTCCATTATGATGTCATAATGCAAAATTCCATTATGATGTCATAATGTAACATTCCATTATGATGTCATAATGCAAAATTCCATTATGATGTCATAATGCAACATTCCATTATGATGTCATAATGTAATATCCCATTATGATGTCATAATGTAACATCCCATTATGATGTCATAATGCAAAAATTCCATTAAGATGTCATAATGTAACATCCCATTATGATGTCATAATGCAAAATTCCATTATGATGTCATAATGCAACATTCCATTATGATGTCATAATGTAACATTCCATTATGATGTCATATTGCAACTTTCCATTATGATGTCATAATTCAAAATTCCATTATGATGTCATAATGTAACATTCCATTATGATGTCATAATGCAAAATTCCATTATGATGTCATAATGTAACATTCCATTATGATGTCATAATGCAAAATTCCATTATGATGTCATAATGTAACATTCCATTATGATGTCATAATGCAAAATTCCATTATGATGTCATAATGTAACATTCCATTATGATGTCATAATGCAAAATTCCATTATGATGTCATAATGCAACATTCCATTATGATGTCATAATGCAAAATTCCATTATGATGTCATAATGTAACATTCCATTATGATGTCATAATGTAACGTCCCATTATGATGTCATAATGCAAAATTCCATTATGATGTCATAATGTAACGTCCCATTATGATGTCATAATGCAAAATTCCATTATGATGTCATAATGTAACATTCCATTATGATGTCATAATGCAAAATTCCATTATGATGTCATAATGTAAAATTCCATTATGATGTCATAATGCAAAATTCCATTATGATGTCATAATGTAAAATTCCATTATGATGTCATATTGCAAAATTCCATTATGATGTCATAATGCAAAATTCCATTATGATGTCATAATGTAAAATTCCATTATGATGTCATAATGTAACATCCCATTATGATGTCATAATGCAAAATTCCATTATGATGTCATAATGTAACATTCCATTATGATGTCATAATGCAAAATTCTATTATGATGTCATAATGCAATATTCCATTACGATGTCATAATGTAACATGCCATTATGATGTCATAATGCAACATTCCATTATGATGTCATAATGTAACATTCCATTATGATGTCATAATGCAACATTCGATTATGATGTCATAATGTAAAATTCCATTATGATGTCATAATGCAAAATTCCATTATGATGTCATAATGCAAAATTCCATTATGATGTCATAATGTAAAATTCCATTATGATGTCATAATGCAAAATTCCATTATGATGTCATAATGCAAAATTCCATTATGATGTCATATTGTAAAATTCCATTATGATGTCATAATGCAAAATTCCATTATGATGTCATAATGTAAAATTCCATTATGATGTCATAATGCAAAATTCCATTATGATGTCATAATGTAAAATTCCATTATGATGTCATAATGCAACATTCCATTATGATGTCATAATGCAAGATTCCATTATGATGTCATAATGTAACTATCCATTATGATGTCATAATGTAAAATTCCATTATGATGTCATAATGCAAAATTCCATTATGATGTCATAATGTAAAATTCCATTATGATGTCATAATGCAAAATTCCATTATGATGTCATAATGCAAAATTCCATTATGATGTCATATTGTAAAATTCCATTATGATGTCATAATGCAAAATTCCATTATGATGTCATAATGTAAAATTCCATTATGATGTCATAATGCAAAATTCCATTATGATGTCATAATGTAAAATTCCATTATGATGTCATAATGCAAAATTCCATTATGATGTCATAATGCAAGATTCCATTATGATGTCATAATGTAACATTCCATTATGATGTCATATTGCAACTTTCCATTATGATGTCATAATTCAAAATTCCATTATGATGTCATAATGTAACATTCCATTATGATGTCATAATGCAAAATTCCATTATGATGTCATAATGCAAAATTCCATTATGATGTCATAATGCAAAATTCCATTTTGATGTAATAATGCAAAATTCCATTATGATGTCATAATGTAACATTCCATTATGATGTCATAATGCAAAATTCCATTATGATGTCATAATGTAACATTCCATTATGATGTCATAATGCAAAATTCCATTATGATGTCATAATGTAACATTCCATTATGATGTCATAATGCAAAATTCCATTATGATGTCATAATGCAACATTCCATTATGATGTCATAATGTAATATCCCATTATGATGTCATAATGTAACATCCCATTATGATGTCATAATGCAAAAATTCCATTAAGATGTCATAATGTAACATCCCATTATGATGTCATAATGCAAAATTCCATTATGATGTCATAATGCAACATTCCATTATGATGTCATAATGTAACATTCCATTATGATGTCATAATGTAACATTCCATTATGATGTCATATTGCAACTTTCCATTATGATGTCATAATTCAAAATTCCATTATGATGTCATAATGTAACATTCCATTATGATGTCATAATGCAAAATTCCATTATGATGTCATAATGTAACATTCCATTATGATGTCATAATGCAAAATTCCATTATGATGTCATAATGTAACATTCCGTTATGATGTCATAATGCAAAATTCCATTATGATGTCATAATGTAACATTCCATTATGATGTCATAATGCAAAATTCCATTATGATGTCATAATGCAACATTCCATTATGATGTCATAATGCAAAATTCCATTATGATGTCATAATGTAACATTCCATTATGATGTCATAATGTAACGTCCCATTATGATGTCATAATGCAAAATTCCATTATGATGTCATAATGTAACGTCCCATTATGATGTCATAATGCAAAATTCCATTATGATGTCATAATGTAACATTCCATTATGATGTCATAATGCAAAATTCCATTATGATGTCATAATGTAAAATTCCATTATGATGTCATAATGCAAAATTCCATTATGATGTCATAATGTAAAATTCCATTATGATGTCATATTGCAAAATTCCATTATGATGTCATAATGCAAAATTCCATTATGATGTCATAATGTAAAATTCCATTATGATGTCATAATGTAACATCCCATTATGATGTCATAATGCAAAATTCCATTATGATGTCATAATGTAACATTCCATTATGATGTCATAATGCAAAATTCCATTATGATGTCATAATGCAATATTCCATTACGATGTCATAATGTAACATGCCATTATGATGTCATAATGCAACATTCCATTATGATGTCATAATGTAACATTCCATTATGATGTCATAATGCAACATTCGATTATGATGTCATAATGTAAAATTCCATTATGATGTCATAATGCAAAATTCCATTATGATGTCATAATGCAAAATTCCATTATGATGTCATAATGTAAAATTCCATTATGATGTCATAATGCAAAATTCCATTATGATGTCATAATGCAAAATTCCATTATGATGTCATATTGTAAAATTCCATTATGATGTCATAATGCAAAATTCCATTATGATGTCATAATGTAAAATTCCATTATGATGTCATAATGCAAAATTCCATTATGATGTCATAATGTAAAATTCCATTATGATGTCATAATGCAACATTCCATTATGATGTCATAATGCAAGATTCCATTATGATGTCATAATGTAACTATCCATTATGATGTCATAATGTAACATTCCCTTATGATGTCATAATGTAACATTCCATTATGATGTCATAATGCAAAATTCCATTATGATGTCATATTGTAAAATTCCATTATGATGTCATAATGCAAAATTCCATTATGATGTCATAATGTAAAATTCCATTATGATGTCATAATGCAAAATTCCATTATGATGTCATAATGCAAAATTCCATTATGATGTCATAATGTAACATTCCATTATGATGTCATAATGTAACATTCCATTATGATGTCATAATGCAAAATTCCATTTTGATGTCATAATGTAACATTCCATTATGATGTCATAATGCAAAATTCCATTTTGATGTCATAATGCAAAATTCCATTATGATGTAATAATGCTAAATTCCATTATGATGTCATAATGTAACATTCCATTATGATGTCATAATGCAAAATTCCATTATGATGTCATAATGTAACATTCCATTATGATGTCATAATGCAAAACTCCATTATGATGTCATAATGCAAATTTCCATTATGATGTCATCATGCAAAATTCCATTATGATGTCATAATGCAAAATTCCATTATGATGTCATAATGCAAAATTCCATTATGATGTCATAATGCAAAATTCCATTATGATGTCATAATGCAAAATTCCATTATGATGTCATAATGCAAAATTCCATTATGATGTCATAATGCAAAATTCCATTATGATGTCATAATGCAAAATTCTATTATGTCATAATGCAAAATTCCATTATGATGTCATAATGCAAAATTCCATTATGATGTCATAATGCAAAATTCCATTATGATGTCATAATGCAAAATTCCATTATGATGTCATAATGCAAAATTCCATTATGATGTCATAATGCAAAATTCCATTATGATGTCATAATGTAAAATTCCATTATGATGTCATAATGTAAAATTCCATTATGATGTCATAATGCAAAATTCCATTATGATGTCATAATGTAAAATTCCATTATGATGTCATATTGCAAAATTCCATTATGATGTCATAATGCAAAATTCCATTATGATGTCATAATGCAACATTCCATTATGATGTCATAATGCAAAATTCCATTATGATGTCATAATGCAAAATTCCATTATGATGTCATAATGCAAAATTCCATTATGATGTCATAATGTAAAATTCCATTATGATGTTATAATGCAAAATTCCATTATGATGTCATAATGTAAAATTCCATTATGATGTCATAATGTAACATCCCATTAAAATGTCATAATGCAAAATTCCATTATGATGTCATAATGTAACATTCCATTATGATGTCATAATGCAAAATTCCATTATGATGTCATAATGCAATATTCCATTATGATGTCATAATGTAACATTCCATTATGATGCCATAATGCAACATTTCATTATGATGTCATAATGTAACATTCCATTATGATGTCATAATGCAACATTCGATTATGATGTCATAATGCAAAATTCCATTATGATGTCATAATGTAACATTCCATTATGATGTCATAATGCAAAATTCCATTATGATGTCATAATGTAAAATTCCATTATGATGTCATAATGTAACATCCCATTATGATGTCATAATGCAAAATTCCATTATGATGTCATAATGTACCATTCCATTATGATGTCATAATGCAAAATTCCATTATGATGTCATAATGCAATATTCCATTATGATGTCATAATGTAACATTCCATTATGATGTCATAATGCAACATTCCATTATGATGTCATAATGTAACATTCCATTATGATGTCATAATGCAACATTCGATTATGATGTCATAATGCAAAATTCCATTATGATGTCATAATGTAACATTCCATTATGATGTCATAATGCAAAATTCCATTATGATGTCATAATGTAACATTCCATAATGATGTCATAATGCAAAATTCCATTATGATGTCATAATGTAACATTCAATTATGATGTCATAATGTAACATCCCATTATGATGTCATAATGCAACATTCCATTATGATGTCATAATGTAATATCCCATTATGATGTCATAATGCAAAATTCCATTATGATGTCATAATGTAACATTCCATTATGATGTCATAATGCAAAATTCCATTATGATGTCATAATGTAACATTCCATTATGATGTCATAATGCAAAATTCCATTATGATGTCATAATGCAAAATTCCATTATGATGTCATTATGTAACATTCCATTATGATGTCATAATGCAACATTCCATTATGATGTCATAATGCAAAATTCCATTATGATGTCATAATGTAACATTCCATTATGATGTCATAATGTAACGTCCCATTATGATGTCATAATGCAAAATTCCATTATGATGTCATAATGTAACGTCCCATTATGATGTCATAATTTAACATTCCATTATGATGTCATAATGCAAAATTCCATTATGATGTCATAATGTAACATTCCATTATGATGTCATAATGCAAAATTCTATTATGATGTCATAATGTAACATTCCATTATGATGTCATAATGCAAAATTCCATTATGATGTCATAATGTAACATCCCATTATGATGTCATAATGCAAAATTCCATTATGATGTCATAATGTAACATCCCATTATGATGTCATAATGCAAAAATTCCATTAAGATGTCATAATGTAACATCCCATTATGATGTCATAATGCAAAATTCCATTATGATGTCATAATGCAACATTCCATTATGATGTCATAATGTAACATTCCATTATGATGTCATATTGCAACTTTCCATTATGATGTCATAATTCAAAATTCCATTATGATGTCATAATGTAACATTCCATTATGATGTCATAATGCAAAATTCCATTATGATGTCATAATGTAACATTCCATTATGATGTCATAATGCAAAATTCCATTATGATGTCATAATGTAACATTCCATTATGATGTCATAATGCAAAATTCCATTATGATGTCATAATGTAACATTCCATTATGATGTCATAATGCAAAATTCCATTATGATGTCATAATGCAACATTCCATTATGATGTCATAATGCAAAATTCCATTATGATGTCATAATGCAAAATTCCATTATGATGTCATAATGTAACATTCCATTATGATGTCATAATGTAACGTCCCATTATGATGTCATAATGCAAAATTCCATTATGATGTCATAATGTAACGTCCCATTATGATGTCATAATGCAAAATTCCATTATGATGTCATAATGTAACATTCCATTATGATGTCATAATGCAAAATTCCATTATGATGTCATAATGTAAAATTCCATTATGATGTCATAATGCAAAATTCCATTATGATGTCATAATGTAAAATTCCATTATGATGTCATATTGCAAAATTCCATTATGATGTCATAATGCAAAATTCCATTATGATGTCATAATGTAAAATTCCATTATGATGTCATAATGTAACATCCCATTATGATGTCATAATGCAAAATTCCATTATGATGTCATAATGTAACATTCCATTATGATGTCATAATGCAAAATTCCATTATGATGTCATAATGCAATATTCCATTACGATGTCATAATGTAACATGCCATTATGATGTCATAATGCAACATTCCATTATGATGTCATAATGTAACATTCCATTATGATGTCATAATGCAACATTCGATTATAATGTCATAATGCAAAATTCCATTATGATGTCATAATGCAAAATTCCATTATGATGTCATAATGCAAAATTCCATTATGATGTCATAATGTAAAATTCCATTATGATGTCATAATGCAAAATTCCATTATGATGTCATAATGCAAAATTCCATTATGATGTCATATTGTAAAATTCCATTATGATGTCATAATGCAAAATTCCATTATGATGTCATAATGTAAAATTCCATTATGATGTCATAATGCAAAATTCCATTATGATGTCATAATGTAAAATTCCATTATGATGTCATAATGCAACATTCCATTATGATGTCATAATGCAAGATTCCATTATGATGTCATAATGTAACTATCCATTATGATGTCATAATGTAACATTCCATTATGATGTCATAATGTAACATTCCATTATGATGTCATAATGCAAAATTCCATTATGATGTCATAATGTAACATTCCATTATGATGTCATAATGCAAAATTCCATTATGATGTCATAATGCAAAATTCCATTATGATGTAATAATGCAAAATTCCATTATGATGTCATAATGTAACATTCCATTATGATGTCATAATGCAAAATTCCATTATGATGTCATAATGTAACATTCCATTATGATGTCATAATGCAAAATTCCATTATGATGTCATAATGTAACATTCCATTATGATGTCATAATGCAAAATTCCATTATGATGTCATAATGTAACATTCAATTATGATGTCATAATGTAACATCCCATTATGATGTCATAATGCAATATTCCATTACGATGTCATAATGTAACATGCCATTATGATGTCATAATGCAACATTCCATTATGATGTCATAATGTAACATTCCATTATGATGTCATAATGCAACATTCGATTATGATGTCATAATGTAAAATTCCATTATGATGTCATAATGCAAAATTCCATTATGATGTCATAATGCAAAATTCCATTATGATGTCATAATGTAAAATTCCATTATGATGTCATAATGCAAAATTCCATTATGATGTCATAATGCAAAATTCCATTATGATGTCATATTGTAAAATTCCATTATGATGTCATAATGCAAAATTCCATTATGATGTCATAATGTAAAATTCCATTATGATGTCATAATGCAAAATTCCATTATGATGTCATAATGTAAAATTCCATTATGATGTCATAATGCAACATTCCATTATGATGTCATAATGCAAGATTCCATTATGATGTCATAATGTAACTATCCATTATGATGTCATAATGTAACATTCCATTATGATGTCATAATGTAACATTCCATTATGATGTCATAATGCAAAATTCCATTATGATGTCATATTGTAAAATTCCATTATGATGTCATAATGCAAAATTCCATTATGATGTCATAATGTAAAATTCCATTATGATGTCATAATGCAAAATTCCATTATGATGTCATAATGCAAAATTCCATTATGATGTCATAATGTAACATTCCATTATGATGTCATAATGTAACATTCCATTATGATGTCATAATGCAAAATTCCATTTTGATGTCATAATGTAACATTCCATTATGATGTCATAATGCAAAATTCCATTTTGATGTCATAATGCAAAATTCCATTATGATGTAATAATGCTAAATTCCATTATGATGTCATAATGTAACATTCCATTATGATGTCATAATGCAAAATTCCATTATGATGTCATAATGTAACATTCCATTATGATGTCATAATGCAAAACTCCATTATGATGTCATAATGCAAATTTCCATTATGATGTCATCATGCAAAATTCCATTATGATGTCATAATGCAAAATTCCATTATGATGTCATAATGCAAAATTCCATTATGATGTCATAATGCAAAATTCCATTATGATGTCATAATGCAAAATTCCATTATGATGTCATAATGCAAAATTCCATTATGATGTCATAATGCAAAATTCCATTATGATGTCATAATGCAAAATTCTATTATGTCATAATGCAAAATTCCATTATGATGTCATAATGCAAAATTCCATTATGATGTCATAATGCAAAATTCCATTATGATGTCATAATGCAAAATTCCATTATGATGTCATAATGCAAAATTCCATTATGATGTCATAATGCAAAATTCCATTATGATGTCATAATGTAAAATTCCATTATGATGTCATAATGTAAAATTCCATTATGATGTCATAATGCAAAATTCCATTATGATGTCATAATGTAAAATTCCATTATGATGTCATATTGCAAAATTCCATTATGATGTCATAATGCAAAATTCCATTATGATGTCATAATGCAACATTCCATTATGATGTCATAATGCAAAATTCCATTATGATGTCATAATGCAAAATTCCATTATGATGTCATAATGCAAAATTCCATTATGATGTCATAATGTAAAATTCCATTATGATGTTATAATGCAAAATTCCATTATGATGTCATAATGTAAAATTCCATTATGATGTCATAATGTAACATCCCATTAAAATGTCATAATGCAAAATTCCATTATGATGTCATAATGTAACATTCCATTATGATGTCATAATGCAAAATTCCATTATGATGTCATAATGCAATATTCCATTATGATGTCATAATGTAACATTCCATTATGATGCCATAATGCAACATTTCATTATGATGTCATAATGTAACATTCCATTATGATGTCATAATGCAACATTCGATTATGATGTCATAATGCAAAATTCCATTATGATGTCATAATGTAACATTCCATTATGATGTCATAATGCAAAATTCCATTATGATGTCATAATGTAAAATTCCATTATGATGTCATAATGTAACATCCCATTATGATGTCATAATGCAAAATTCCATTATGATGTCATAATGTACCATTCCATTATGATGTCATAATGCAAAATTCCATTATGATGTCATAATGCAATATTCCATTATGATGTCATAATGTAACATTCCATTATGATGTCATAATGCAACATTCCATTATGATGTCATAATGTAACATTCCATTATGATGTCATAATGCAACATTCGATTATGATGTCATAATGCAAAATTCCATTATGATGTCATAATGTAACATTCCATTATGATGTCATAATGCAAAATTCCATTATGATGTCATAATGTAACATTCCATAATGATGTCATAATGCAAAATTCCATTATGATGTCATAATGTAACATTCAATTATGATGTCATAATGTAACATCCCATTATGATGTCATAATGCAACATTCCATTATGATGTCATAATGTAACATTCCATTATGATGTCATAATGCAAAATTCCATTATGATGTCATAATGTAACATTCCATTATGATGTCATAATGCAAAATTCCATTATGATGTCATAATGCAAAATTCCATTATGATGTCATTATGTAACATTCCATTATGATGTCATAATGCAACATTCCATTATGATGTCATAATGCAAAATTCCATTATGATGTCATAATGTAACATTCCATTATGATGTCATAATGTAACGTCCCATTATGATGTCATAATGCAAAATTCCATTATGATGTCATAATGCAACATTCCATTATGATGTCATAATGCAAAATTCCATTATGATGTCATAATGTAACATTCCATTATGATGTCATAATGCAAAATTCCATTATGATGTCATAATGTAACATTCCATTATGATGTCATAATGCAAAATTCCATTATGATGTCATAATGCAATATTCCATTACGATGTCATAATGTAACATGCCATTATGATGTCATAATGCAACATTCCATTATGATGTCATAATGTAACATTCCATTATGATGTCATAATGCAACATTCGATTATAATGTCATAATGTAAAATTCCATTATGATGTCATAATGCAAAATTCCATTATGATGTCATAATGCAAAATTCCATTATGATGTCATAATGTAAAATTCCATTATGATGTCATAATGCAAAATTCCATTATGATGTCATAATGCAAAATTCCATTATGATGTCATATTGTAAAATTCCATTATGATGTCATAATGCAAAATTCCATTATGATGTCATAATGTAAAATTCCATTATGATGTCATAATGCAAAATTCCATTATGATGTCATAATGTAAAATTCCATTATGATGTCATAATGCAACATTCCATTATGATGTCATAATGCAAGATTCCATTATGATGTCATAATGTAACTATCCATTATGATGTCATAATGTAACATTCCATTATGATGTCATAATGTAACATTCCATTATGATGTCATAATGCAAAATTCCATTATGATGTCATAATGTAACATTCCATTATGATGTCATAATGCAAAATTCCATTATGATGTCATAATGCAAAATTCCATTATGATGTAATAATGCAAAATTCCATTATGATGTCATAATGTAACATTCCATTATGATGTCATAATGCAAAATTCCATTATGATGTCATAATGTAACATTCCATTATGATGTCATAATGCAAAATTCCATTATGATGTCATAATGTAACATTCCATTATGATGTCATAATGCAAAATTCCATTATGATGTCATAATGTAACATTCAATTATGATGTCATAATGTAACATCCCATTATGATGTCATAATGCAATATTCCATTACGATGTCATAATGTAACATGCCATTATGATGTCATAATGCAACATTCCATTATGATGTCATAATGTAACATTCCATTATGATGTCATAATGCAACATTCGATTATGATGTCATAATGTAAAATTCCATTATGATGTCATAATGCAAAATTCCATTATGATGTCATAATGCAAAATTCCATTATGATGTCATAATGTAAAATTCCATTATGATGTCATAATGCAAAATTCCATTATGATGTCATAATGCAAAATTCCATTATGATGTCATATTGTAAAATTCCATTATGATGTCATAATGCAAAATTCCATTATGATGTCATAATGTAAAATTCCATTATGATGTCATAATGCAAAATTCCATTATGATGTCATAATGTAAAATTCCATTATGATGTCATAATGCAACATTCCATTATGATGTCATAATGCAAGATTCCATTATGATGTCATAATGTAACTATCCATTATGATGTCATAATGTAACATTCCATTATGATGTCATAATGTAACATTCCATTATGATGTCATAATGCAAAATTCCATTATGATGTCATATTGTAAAATTCCATTATGATGTCATAATGCAAAATTCCATTATGATGTCATAATGTAAAATTCCATTATGATGTCATAATGCAAAATTCCATTATGATGTCATAATGCAAAATTCCATTATGATGTCATAATGTAACATTCCATTATGATGTCATAATGTAACATTCCATTATGATGTCATAATGCAAAATTCCATTTTGATGTCATAATGTAACATTCCATTATGATGTCATAATGCAAAATTCCATTTTGATGTCATAATGCAAAATTCCATTATGATGTAATAATGCTAAATTCCATTATGATGTCATAATGTAACATTCCATTATGATGTCATAATGCAAAATTCCATTATGATGTCATAATGTAACATTCCATTATGATGTCAT
Source organism: Eleutherodactylus coqui (assembly GCF_035609145.1). NCBI lineage: Eukaryota > Metazoa > Chordata > Amphibia > Anura > Eleutherodactylidae > Eleutherodactylus > Eleutherodactylus coqui. The sequence continues at coordinate 150,646,809 of NC_089843.1, read as the reverse complement.
AATGCAAAACTCCATTATGATGTCATAATGCAAATTTCCATTATGATGTCATCATGCAAAATTCCATTATGATGTCATAATGCAAAATTCCATTATGATGTCATAATGCAAAATTCCATTATGATGTCATAATGCAAAATTCCATTATGATGTCATAATGCAAAATTCCATTATGATGTCATAATGCAAAATTCCATTATGATGTCATAATGCAAAATTCCATTATGATGTCATAATGCAAAATTCTATTATGTCATAATGCAAAATTCCATTATGATGTCATAATGCAAAATTCCATTATGATGTCATAATGCAAAATTCCATTATGATGTCATAATGCAAAATTCCATTATGATGTCATAATGCAAAATTCCATTATGATGTCATAATGCAAAATTCCATTATGATGTCATAATGTAAAATTCCATTATGATGTCATAATGTAAAATTCCATTATGATGTCATAATGCAAAATTCCATTATGATGTCATAATGTAAAATTCCATTATGATGTCATATTGCAAAATTCCATTATGATGTCATAATGCAAAATTCCATTATGATGTCATAATGCAACATTCCATTATGATGTCATAATGCAAAATTCCATTATGATGTCATAATGCAAAATTCCATTATGATGTCATAATGCAAAATTCCATTATGATGTCATAATGTAAAATTCCATTATGATGTTATAATGCAAAATTCCATTATGATGTCATAATGTAAAATTCCATTATGATGTCATAATGTAACATCCCATTAAAATGTCATAATGCAAAATTCCATTATGATGTCATAATGTAACATTCCATTATGATGTCATAATGCAAAATTCCATTATGATGTCATAATGCAATATTCCATTATGATGTCATAATGTAACATTCCATTATGATGCCATAATGCAACATTTCATTATGATGTCATAATGTAACATTCCATTATGATGTCATAATGCAACATTCGATTATGATGTCATAATGCAAAATTCCATTATGATGTCATAATGTAACATTCCATTATGATGTCATAATGCAAAATTCCATTATGATGTCATAATGTAAAATTCCATTATGATGTCATAATGTAACATCCCATTATGATGTCATAATGCAAAATTCCATTATGATGTCATAATGTACCATTCCATTATGATGTCATAATGCAAAATTCCATTATGATGTCATAATGCAATATTCCATTATGATGTCATAATGTAACATTCCATTATGATGTCATAATGCAACATTCCATTATGATGTCATAATGTAACATTCCATTATGATGTCATAATGCAACATTCGATTATGATGTCATAATGCAAAATTCCATTATGATGTCATAATGTAACATTCCATTATGATGTCATAATGCAAAATTCCATTATGATGTCATAATGTAACATTCCATAATGATGTCATAATGCAAAATTCCATTATGATGTCATAATGTAACATTCAATTATGATGTCATAATGTAACATCCCATTATGATGTCATAATGCAACATTCCATTATGATGTCATAATGTAATATCCCATTATGATGTCATAATGCAAAATTCCATTATGATGTCATAATGTAACATTCCATTATGATGTCATAATGCAAAATTCCATTATGATGTCATAATGTAACATTCCATTATGATGTCATAATGCAAAATTCCATTATGATGTCATAATGCAAAATTCCATTATGATGTCATTATGTAACATTCCATTATGATGTCATAATGCAACATTCCATTATGATGTCATAATGCAAAATTCCATTATGATGTCATAATGTAACATTCCATTATGATGTCATAATGTAACGTCCCATTATGATGTCATAATGCAAAATTCCATTATGATGTCATAATGTAACGTCCCATTATGATGTCATAATTTAACATTCCATTATGATGTCATAATGCAAAATTCCATTATGATGTCATAATGTAACATTCCATTATGATGTCATAATGCAAAATTCTATTATGATGTCATAATGTAACATTCCATTATGATGTCATAATGCAAAATTCCATTATGATGTCATAATGTAACATCCCATTATGATGTCATAATGCAAAATTCCATTATGATGTCATAATGTAACATCCCATTATGATGTCATAATGCAAAAATTCCATTAAGATGTCATAATGTAACATCCCATTATGATGTCATAATGCAAAATTCCATTATGATGTCATAATGCAACATTCCATTATGATGTCATAATGTAACATTCCATTATGATGTCATATTGCAACTTTCCATTATGATGTCATAATTAAAAATTCCATTATGATGTCATAATGTAACATTCCATTATGATGTCATAATGCAAAATTCCATTATGATGTCATAATGTAACATTCCATTATGATGTCATAATGCAAAATTCCATTATGATGTCATAATGTAACATTCCATTATGATGTCATAATGCAAAATTCCATTATGATGTCATAATGTAACATTCCATTATGATGTCATAATGCAAAATTCCATTATGATGTCATAATGCAACATTCCATTATGATGTCATAATGCAAAATTCCATTATGATGTCATAATGCAAAATTCCATTATGATGTCATAATGTAACATTCCATTATGATGTCATAATGTAACGTCCCATTATGATGTCATAATGCAAAATTCCATTATGATGTCATAATGTAACGTCCCATTATGATGTCATAATGCAAAATTCCATTATGATGTCATAATGTAACATTCCATTATGATGTCATAATGCAAAATTCCATTATGATGTCATAATGTAAAATTCCATTATGATGTCATAATGCAAAATTCCATTATGATGTCATAATGTAAAATTCCATTATGATGTCATATTGCAAAATTCCATTATGATGTCATAATGCAAAATTCCATTATGATGTCATAATGTAAAATTCCATTATGATGTCATAATGTAACATCCCATTATGATGTCATAATGCAAAATTCCATTATGATGTCATAATGTAACATTCCATTATGATGTCATAATGCAAAATTCCATTATGATGTCATAATGCAAAATTCCATTATGATGTCATAATGTAACATTCCATTATGATGTCATAATGTAACATTCCATTATGATGTCATAATGCAAAATTCCATTTTGATGTCATAATGTAACATTCCATTATGATGTCATAATGCAAAATTCCATTTTGATGTCATAATGCAAAATTCCATTATGATGTAATAATGCTAAATTCCATTATGATGTCATAATGTAACATTCCATTATGATGTCATAATGCAAAATTCCATTATGATGTCATAATGTAACATTCCATTATGATGTCATAATGCAAAACTCCATTATGATGTCATAATGCAAATTTCCATTATGATGTCATCATGCAAAATTCCATTATGATGTCATAATGCAAAATTCCATTATGATGTCATAATGCAAAATTCCATTATGATGTCATAATGCAAAATTCCATTATGATGTCATAATGCAAAATTCCATTATGATGTCATAATGCAAAATTCCATTATGATGTCATAATGCAAAATTCCATTATGATGTCATAATGCAAAATTCTATTATGTCATAATGCAAAATTCCATTATGATGTCATAATGCAAAATTCCATTATGATGTCATAATGCAAAATTCCATTATGATGTCATAATGCAAAATTCCATTATGATGTCATAATGCAAAATTCCATTATGATGTCATAATGCAAAATTCCATTATGATGTCATAATGTAAAATTCCATTATGATGTCATAATGTAAAATTCCATTATGATGTCATAATGCAAAATTCCATTATGATGTCATAATGTAAAATTCCATTATGATGTCATATTGCAAAATTCCATTATGATGTCATAATGCAAAATTCCATTATGATGTCATAATGCAACATTCCATTATGATGTCATAATGCAAAATTCCATTATGATGTCATAATGCAAAATTCCATTATGATGTCATAATGCAAAATTCCATTATGATGTCATAATGTAAAATTCCATTATGATGTTATAATGCAAAATTCCATTATGATGTCATAATGTAAAATTCCATTATGATGTCATAATGTAACATCCCATTAAAATGTCATAATGCAAAATTCCATTATGATGTCATAATGTAACATTCCATTATGATGTCATAATGCAAAATTCCATTATGATGTCATAATGCAATATTCCATTATGATGTCATAATGTAACATTCCATTATGATGCCATAATGCAACATTTCATTATGATGTCATAATGTAACATTCCATTATGATGTCATAATGCAACATTCGATTATGATGTCATAATGCAAAATTCCATTATGATGTCATAATGTAACATTCCATTATGATGTCATAATGCAAAATTCCATTATGATGTCATAATGTAAAATTCCATTATGATGTCATAATGTAACATCCCATTATGATGTCATAATGCAAAATTCCATTATGATGTCATAATGTACCATTCCATTATGATGTCATAATGCAAAATTCCATTATGATGTCATAATGCAATATTCCATTATGATGTCATAATGTAACATTCCATTATGATGTCATAATGCAACATTCCATTATGATGTCATAATGTAACATTCCATTATGATGTCATAATGCAACATTCGATTATGATGTCATAATGCAAAATTCCATTATGATGTCATAATGTAACATTCCATTATGATGTCATAATGCAAAATTCCATTATGATGTCATAATGTAACATTCCATAATGATGTCATAATGCAAAATTCCATTATGATGTCATAATGTAACATTCAATTATGATGTCATAATGTAACATCCCATTATGATGTCATAATGCAACATTCCATTATGATGTCATAATGTAATATCCCATTATGATGTCATAATGCAAAATTCCATTATGATGTCATAATGTAACATTCCATTATGATGTCATAATGCAAAATTCCATTATGATGTCATAATGTAACATTCCATTATGATGTCATAATGCAAAATTCCATTATGATGTCATAATGCAAAATTCCATTATGATGTCATTATGTAACATTCCATTATGATGTCATAATGCAACATTCCATTATGATGTCATAATGCAAAATTCCATTATGATGTCATAATGTAACATTCCATTATGATGTCATAATGTAACGTCCCATTATGATGTCATAATGCAAAATTCCATTATGATGTCATAATGTAACGTCCCATTATGATGTCATAATTTAACATTCCATTATGATGTCATAATGCAAAATTCCATTATGATGTCATAATGTAACATTCCATTATGATGTCATAATGCAAAATTCTATTATGATGTCATAATGTAACATTCCATTATGATGTCATAATGCAAAATTCCATTATGATGTCATAATGTAACATCCCATTATGATGTCATAATGCAAAATTCCATTATGATGTCATAATGTAACATCCCATTATGATGTCATAATGCAAAAATTCCATTAAGATGTCATAATGTAACATCCCATTATGATGTCATAATGCAAAATTCCATTATGATGTCATAATGCAACATTCCATTATGATGTCATAATGTAACATTCCATTATGATGTCATATTGCAACTTTCCATTATGATGTCATAATTCAAAATTCCATTATGATGTCATAATGTAACATTCCATTATGATGTCATAATGCAAAATTCCATTATGATGTCATAATGTAACATTCCATTATGATGTCATAATGCAAAATTCCATTATGATGTCATAATGTAACATTCCATTATGATGTCATAATGCAAAATTCCATTATGATGTCATAATGTAACATTCCATTATGATGTCATAATGCAAAATTCCATTATGATGTCATAATGCAACATTCCATTATGATGTCATAATGCAAAATTCCATTATGATGTCATAATGCAAAATTCCATTATGATGTCATAATGTAACATTCCATTATGATGTCATAATGTAACGTCCCATTATGATGTCATAATGCAAAATTCCATTATGATGTCATAATGTAACATTCCATTATGATGTCATAATGCAAAATTCCATTATGATGTCATAATGTAAAATTCCATTATGATGTCATAATGCAAAATTCCATTATGATGTCATAATGTAAAATTCCATTATGATGTCATATTGCAAAATTCCATTATGATGTCATAATGCAAAATTCCATTATGATGTCATAATGTAAAATTCCATTATGATGTCATAATGTAACATCCCATTATGATGTCATAATGCAAAATTCCATTATGATGTCATAATGTAACATTCCATTATGATGTCATAATGCAAAATTCCATTATGATGTCATAATGCAATATTCCATTACGATGTCATAATGTAACATGCCATTATGATGTCATAATGCAACATTCCATTATGATGTCATAATGTAACATTCCATTATGATGTCATAATGCAACATTCGATTATAATGTCATAATGTAAAATTCCATTATGATGTCATAATGCAAAATTCCATTATGATGTCATAATGCAAAATTCCATTATGATGTCATAATGTAAAATTCCATTATGATGTCATAATGCAAAATTCCATTATGATGTCATAATGCAAAATTCCATTATGATGTCATATTGTAAAATTCCATTATGATGTCATAATGCAAAATTCCATTATGATGTCATAATGTAAAATTCCATTATGATGTCATAATGCAAAATTCCATTATGATGTCATAATGTAAAATTCCATTATGATGTCATAATGCAACATTCCATTATGATGTCATAATGCAAGATTCCATTATGATGTCATAATGTAACTATCCATTATGATGTCATAATGTAACATTCCATTATGATGTCATAATGTAACATTCCATTATGATGTCATAATGCAAAATTCCATTATGATGTCATAATGTAACATTCCATTATGATGTCATAATGCAAAATTCCATTATGATGTCATAATGCAAAATTCCATTATGATGTAATAATGCAAAATTCCATTATGATGTCATAATGTAACATTCCATTATGATGTCATAATGCAAAATTCCATTATGATGTCATAATGTAACATTCCATTATGATGTCATAATGCAAAATTCCATTATGATGTCATAATGTAACATTCCATTATGATGTCATAATGCAAAATTCCATTATGATGTCATAATGTAACATTCAATTATGATGTCATAATGTAACATCCCATTATGATGTCATAATGCAATATTCCATTACGATGTCATAATGTAACATGCCATTATGATGTCATAATGCAACATTCCATTATGATGTCATAATGTAACATTCCATTATGATGTCATAATGCAACATTCGATTATGATGTCATAATGTAAAATTCCATTATGATGTCATAATGCAAAATTCCATTATGATGTCATAATGCAAAATTCCATTATGATGTCATAATGTAAAATTCCATTATGATGTCATAATGCAAAATTCCATTATGATGTCATAATGCAAAATTCCATTATGATGTCATATTGTAAAATTCCATTATGATGTCATAATGCAAAATTCCATTATGATGTCATAATGTAAAATTCCATTATGATGTCATAATGCAAAATTCCATTATGATGTCATAATGTAAAATTCCATTATGATGTCATAATGCAACATTCCATTATGATGTCATAATGCAAGATTCCATTATGATATCATAATGTAACTATCCATTATGATGTCATAATGTAACATTCCATTATGATGTCATAATGTAACATTCCATTATGATGTCATAATGCAAAATTCCATTATGATGTCATATTGTAAAATTCCATTATGATGTCATAATGCAAAATTCCATTATGATGTCATAATGTAAAATTCCATTATGATGTCATAATGCAAAATTCCATTATGATGTCATAATGCAAAATTCCATTATGATGTCATAATGTAACATTCCATTATGATGTCATAATGTAACATTCCATTATGATGTCATAATGCAAAATTCCATTTTGATGTCATAATGTAACATTCCATTATGATGTCATAATGCAAAATTCCATTTTGATGTCATAATGCAAAATTCCATTATGATGTAATAATGCTAAATTCCATTATGATGTCATAATGTAACATTCCATTATGATGTCATAATGCAAAATTCCATTATGATGTCATAATGTAACATTCCATTATGATGTCATAATGCAAAACTCCATTATGATGTCATAATGCAAATTTCCATTATGATGTCATCATGCAAAATTCCATTATGATGTCATAATGCAAAATTCCATTATGATGTCATAATGCAAAATTCCATTATGATGTCATAATGCAAAATTCCATTATGATGTCATAATGCAAAATTCCATTATGATGTCATAATGCAAAATTCCATTATGATGTCATAATGCAAAATTCTATTATGTCATAATGCAAAATTCCATTATGATGTCATAATGCAAAATTCCATTATGATGTCATAATGCAAAATTCCATTATGATGTCATAATGCAAAATTCCATTATGATGTCATAATGCAAAATTCCATTATGATGTCATAATGCAAAATTCCATTATGATGTCATAATGTAAAATTCCATTATGATGTCATAATGTAAAATTCCATTATGATGTCATAATGCAAAATTCCATTATGATGTCATAATGTAAAATTCCATTATGATGTCATATTGCAAAATTCCATTATGATGTCATAATGCAAAATTCCATTATGATGTCATAATGCAACATTCCATTATGATGTCATAATGCAAAATTCCATTATGATGTCATAATGCAAAATTCCATTATGATGTCATAATGCAAAATTCCATTATGATGTCATAATGTAAAATTCCATTATGATGTTATAATGCAAAATTCCATTATGATGTCATAATGTAAAATTCCATTATGATGTCATAATGTAACATCCCATTAAAATGTCATAATGCAAAATTCCATTATGATGTCATAATGTAACATTCCATTATGATGTCATAATGCAAAATTCCATTATGATGTCATAATGCAATATTCCATTATGATGTCATAATGTAACATTCCATTATGATGCCATAATGCAACATTTCATTATGATGTCATAATGTAACATTCCATTATGATGTCATAATGCAACATTCGATTATGATGTCATAATGCAAAATTCCATTATGATGTCATAATGTAACATTCCATTATGATGTCATAATGCAAAATTCCATTATGATGTCATAATGTAAAATTCCATTATGATGTCATAATGTAACATCCCATTATGATGTCATAATGCAAAATTCCATTATGATGTCATAATGTACCATTCCATTATGATGTCATAATGCAAAATTCCATTATGATGTCATAATGCAATATTCCATTATGATGTCATAATGTAACATTCCATTATGATGTCATAATGCAACATTCCATTATGATGTCATAATGTAACATTCCATTATGATGTCATAATGCAACATTCGATTATGATGTCATAATGCAAAATTCCATTATGATGTCATAATGTAACATTCCATTATGATGTCATAATGCAAAATTCCATTATGATGTCATAATGTAACATTCCATAATGATGTCATAATGCAAAATTCCATTATGATGTCATAATGTAACATTCAATTATGATGTCATAATGTAACATCCCATTATGATGTCATAATGCAACATTCCATTATGATGTCATAATGTAATATCCCATTATGATGTCATAATGCAAAATTCCATTATGATGTCATAATGTAACATTCCATTATGATGTCATAATGCAAAATTCCATTATGATGTCATAATGTAACATTCCATTATGATGTCATAATGCAAAATTCCATTATGATGTCATAATGCAAAATTCCATTATGATGTCATTATGTAACATTCCATTATGATGTCATAATGCAACATTCCATTATGATGTCATAATGCAAAATTCCATTATGATGTCATAATGTAACATTCCATTATGATGTCATAATGTAACGTCCCATTATGATGTCATAATGCAAAATTCCATTATGATGTCATAATGTAACGTCCCATTATGATGTCATAATTTAACATTCCATTATGATGTCATAATGCAAAATTCCATTATGATGTCATAATGTAACATTCCATTATGATGTCATAATGCAAAATTCTATTATGATGTCATAATGTAACATTCCATTATGATGTCATAATGCAAAATTCCATTATGATGTCATAATGTAACATCCCATTATGATGTCATAATGCAAAATTCCATTATGATGTCATAATGTAACATCCCATTATGATGTCATAATGCAAAAATTCCATTAAGATGTCATAATGTAACATCCCATTATGATGTCATAATGCAAAATTCCATTATGATGTCATAATGCAACATTCCATTATGATGTCATAATGTAACATTCCATTATGATGTCATATTGCAACTTTCCATTATGATGTCATAATTCAAAATTCCATTATGATGTCATAATGTAACATTCCATTATGATGTCATAATGCAAAATTCCATTATGATGTCATAATGTAACATTCCATTATGATGTCATAATGCAAAATTCCATTATGATGTCATAATGTAACATTCCATTATGATGTCATAATGCAAAATTCCATTATGATGTCATAATGTAACATTCCATTATGATGTCATAATGCAAAATTCCATTATGATGTCATAATGCAACATTCCATTATGATGTCATAATGCAAAATTCCATTATGATGTCATAATGTAACATTCCATTATGATGTCATAATGTAACGTCCCATTATGATGTCATAATGCAAAATTCCATTATGATGTCATAATGTAACGTCCCATTATGATGTCATAATGCAAAATTCCATTATGATGTCATAATGTAACATTCCATTATGATGTCATAATGCAAAATTCCATTATGATGTCATAATGTAAAATTCCATTATGATGTCATAATGCAAAATTCCATTATGATGTCATAATGTAAAATTCCATTATGATGTCATATTGCAAAATTCCATTATGATGTCATAATGCAAAATTCCATTATGATGTCATAATGTAAAATTCCATTATGATGTCATAATGTAACATCCCATTATGATGTCATAATGCAAAATTCCATTATGATGTCATAATGTAACATTCCATTATGATGTCATAATGCAAAATTCCATTATGATGTCATAATGCAATATTCCATTACGATGTCATAATGTAACATGCCATTACGATGTCATAATGCAACATTCCATTATGATGTCATAATGTAACATTCCATTATGATGTCATAATGCAACATTCGATTATAATGTCATAATGTAAAATTCCATTATGATGTCATAATGCAAAATTCCATTATGATGTCATAATGCAAAATTCCATTATGATGTCATAATGTAAAATTCCATTATGATGTCATAATGCAAAATTCCATTATGATGTCATAATGCAAAATTCCATTATGATGTCATATTGTAAAATTCCATTATGATGTCATAATGCAAAATTCCATTATGATGTCATAATGTAAAATTCCATTATGATGTCATAATGCAAAATTCCATTATGATGTCATAATGTAAAATTCCATTATGATGTCATAATGCAACATTCCATTATGATGTCATAATGCAAGATTCCATTATGATGTCATAATGTAACTATCCATTATGATGTCATAATGTAACATTCCATTATGATGTCATAATGTAACATTCCATTATGATGTCATAATGCAAAATTCCATTATGATGTCATAATGTAACATTCCATTATGATGTCATAATGCAAAATTCCATTATGATGTCATAATGCAAAATTCCATTATGATGTAATAATGCAAAATTCCATTATGATGTCATAATGTAACATTCCATTATGATGTCATAATGCAAAATTCCATTATGATGTCATAATGTAACATTCCATTATGATGTCATAATGCAAAATTCCATTATGATGTCATAATGTAACATTCCATTATGATGTCATAATGCAAAATTCCATTATGATGTCATAATGTAACATTCAATTATGATGTCATAATGTAACATCCCATTATGATGTCATAATGCAACATTCCATTATGATGTCATAATGTAATATCCCATTATGATGTCATAATGTAACATTCCATTATGATGTCATAATGCAAAATTCCATTATGATGTCATAATGCAACATTCCATTATGATGTCATAATGCAAAATTCCATTATGATGTCATAATGTAACATTCCATTATGATGTCATAATGTAACGTCCCATTATGATGTCATAATGCAAAATTCCATTATGATGTCATAATGTAACGTCCCATTATGATGTCATAATGCAAAATTCCATTATGATGTCATAATGTAACATTCCATTATGATGTCATAATGCAAAATTCCATTATGATGTCATAATGTAAAATTCCATTATGATGTCATAATGCAAAATTCCATTATGATGTCATAATGTAAAATTCCATTATGATGTCATATTGCAAAATTCCATTATGATGTCATAATGCAAAATTCCATTATGATGTCATAATGTAAAATTCCATTATGATGTCATAATGTAACATCCCATTATGATGTCATAATGCAAAATTCCATTATGATGTCATAATGTAACATTCCATTATGATGTCATAATGCAAAGTTCCATTATGATGTCATAATGTAACATTCCATTATGATGTCATAATGCAAAATTCCATTATGATGTCATAATGTAACATCCCATTATGATGTCATAATGCAAAATTCCATTATGATGTCATAATGTAACATCCCATTATGATGTCATAATGCAAAAATTCCATTATGATGTCATAATGTAACATCCCATTATGATGTCATAATGTAACATTCCATTATGATGTCATATTGCAACTTTCCATTATGATGTCATAATTCAAAATTCCATTATGATGTCATAATGTAACATTCCATTATGATGTCATAATGCAAAATTCCATTATGATGTCATAATGTAACATTCCATTATGATGTCATAATGCAAAATTCCATTATGATGTCATAATGTAACATTCCATTATGATGTCATGATGTAAAATTCCATTATGATGTCATAATGTAACATTCCATTATGATGTCATAATGCAAAATTCCATTATTATGTCATAATGCAACATTCCATTATGATGTCATAATGCAAAATTCCATTATGATGTCATAATGTAACATTCCATTATGATGTCATTATGTAACATTCCATTATGATGTCATAATGCAACATTCCATTATGATGTCATAATGCAAAATTCCATTATGATGTCATAATGTAACATTCCATTATGATGTCATAATGTAACGTCCCATTATGATGTCATAATGCAAAATTCCATTATGATGTCATAATGTAACGTCCCATTATGATGTCATAATTTAACATTCCATTATGATGTCATAATGCAAAATTCCATTATGATGTCATAATGTAACATTCCATTATGATGTCATAATGCAAAATTCCATTATGATGTCATAATGTAACATTCCATTATGATGTCATAATGCAAAATTCCATTATGATGTCATAATGTAACATCCCATTATGATGTCATAATGCAAAATTCCATTATGATGTCATAATGTAACATCCCATTATGATGTCATAATGCAAAAATTCCATTAAGATGTCATAATGTAACATCCCATTATGATGTCATAATGCAAAATTCCATTATGATGTCATAATGCAACATTCCATTATGATGTCATAATGTAACATTCCATTATGATGTCATATTGCAACTTTCCATTATGATGTCATAATTCAAAATTCCATTATGATGTCATAATGTAACATTCCATTATGATGTCATAATGCAAAATTCCATTATGATGTCATAATGTAACATTCCATTATGATGTCATAATGCAAAATTCCATTATGATGTCATAATGTAACATTCCATTATGATGTCATAATGTAACATTCCATTATGATGTCATAATGCAAAATTCCATTATGATGTCATAATGTAACATTCCATTATGATGTCATAATGCAAAATTCCATTATGATGTCATAATGCAACATTCCATTATGATGTCATAATGCAAAATTCCATTATGATGTCATAATGTAACATTCCATTATGATGTCATAATGTAACGTCCCATTATGATGTCATAATGCAAAATTCCATTATGATGTCATAATGTAACGTCCCATTATGATGTCATAATGCAAAATTCCATTATGATGTCATAATGTAACATTCCATTATGATGTCATAATGCAAAATTCCATTATGATGTCATAATGTAAAATTCCATTATGATGTCATAATGCAAAATTCCATTATGATGTCATAATGTAAAATTCCATTATGATGTCATATTGCAAAATTCCATTATGATGTCATAATGCAAAATTCCATTATGATGTCATAATGTAAAATTCCATTATGATGTCATAATGTAACATCCCATTATGATGTCATAATGCAAAATTCCATTATGATGTCATAATGTAACATTCCATTATGATGTCATAATGCAAAATTCCATTATGATGTCATAATGCAATATTCCATTACGATGTCATAATGTAACATGCCATTATGATGTCATAATGCAACATTCCATTATCATGTCATAATGTAACATTCCATTATGATGTCATAATGCAACATTCGATTATAATGTCATAATGTAAAATTCCATTATGATGTCATAATGCAAAATTCCATTATGATGTCATAATGCAAAATTCCATTATGATGTCATAATGTAAAATTCCATTATGATGTCATAATGCAAAATTCCATTATGATGTCATAATGCAAAATTCCAGTATGATGTCATATTGTAAAATTCCATTATGATGTCATAATGCAAGATTCCATTATGATGTCATAATGTAACTATCCATTATGATGTCATAATGTAACATTCCATTATGATGTCATAATGTAACATTCCATTATGATGTCATAATGCAAAATTCCATTATGATGTCATAATGTAACATTCCATTATGATGTCATAATGCAAAATTCCATTATGATGTCATAATGCAAAATTCCATTATGATGTAATAATGCAAAATTCCATTATGATGTCATAATGTAACATTCCATTATGATGTCATAATGCAAAATTCCATTATGATGTCATAATGTAACATTCCATTATGATGTCATAATGCAAAATTCCATTATGATGTCATAATGTAACATTCCATTATGATGTCATAATGCAAAATTCCATTATGATGTCATAATGTAACATTCAATTATGATGTCATAATGTAACATCCCATTATGATGTCATAATGCAACATTCCATTATGATGTCATAATGTAATATCCCATTATGATGTCATAATGTAACATTCCATTATGATGTCATAATGCAAAATTCCATTATGATGTCATAATGCAACATTCCATTATGATGTCATAATGCAAAATTCCATTATGATGTCATAATGTAACATTCCATTATGATGTCATAATGTAACGTCCCATTATGATGTCATAATGCAAAATTCCATTATGATGTCATAATGTAACGTCCCATTATGATGTCATAATGCAAAATTCCATTATGATGTCATAATGTAACATTCCATTATGATGTCATAATGCAAAATTCCATTATGATGTCATAATGTAAAATTCCATTATGATGTCATAATGTAACATCCCATTATGATGTCATAATGCAAAATTCCATTATGATGTCATAATGTAACATTCCATTATGATGTCATAATGCAAAATTCCATTATGATGTCATAATGCAATATTCCATTACGATGTCATAATGTAACATGCCATTATGATGTCATAATGCAACATTCCATTATGATGTCATAATGTAACATTCCATTATGATGTCATAATGCAACATTCGATTATGATGTCATAATGTAAAATTCCATTATGATGTCATAATGCAAAATTCCATTATGATGTCATAATGCAAAATTCCATTATGATGTCATAATGTAAAATTCCATTATGATGTCATAATGCAAAATTCCATTATGATGTCATAATGCAAAATTCCATTATGATGTCATAATGTAACGTCCCATTATGATGTCATAATGCAAAATTCCATTATGATGTCATAATGTAACGTCCCATTATGATGTCATAATGCAAAATTCCATTATGATGTCATAATGTAACATTCCATTATGATGTCATAATGTAAAATTCCATTATGATGTCATAATGCAACATTCCATTATGATGTCATAATGCAAGATTCCATTATGATGTCATAATGTAACTATCCATTATGATGTCATAATGTAACATTCCATTATGATGTCATAATGTAACATTCCATTATGATGTCATAATGCAAAATTCCATTATGATGTCATATTGTAAAATTCCATTATGATGTCATAATGCAAAATTCCATTATGATGTCATAATGTAAAATTCCATTATGATGTCATAATGCAAAATTCCATTATGATGTCATAATGCAAAATTCCATTATGATGTCATAATGTAACATTCCATTATGATGTCATAATGTAACATTCCATTATGATGTCATAATGCAAAATTCCATTTTGATGTCATAATGTAACATTCCATTATGATGTCATAATGCAAAATTCCATTTTGATGTCATAATGCAAAATTCCATTATGATGTAATAATGCTAAATTCCATTATGATGTCATAATGTAACATTCCATTATGATGTCATAATGCAAAATTCCATTATGATGTCATAATGTAACATTCCATTATGATGTCATAATGCAAAACTCCATTATGATGTCATAATGCAAATTTCCATTATGATGTCATCATGCAAAATTCCATTATGATGTCATAATGCAAAATTCCATTATGATGTCATAATGCAAAATTCCATTATGATGTCATAATGCAAAATTCCATTATGATGTCATAATGCAAAATTCCATTATGATGTCATAATGCAAAATTCCATTATGATGTCATAATGCAAAATTCTATTATGTCATAATGCAAAATTCCATTATGATGTCATAATGCAAAATTCCATTATGATGTCATAATGCAAAATTCCATTATGATGTCATAATGCAAAATTCCATTATGATGTCATAATGCAAAATTCCATTATGATGTCATAATGTAAAATTCCATTATGATGTCATAATGTAAAATTCCATTATGATGTCATAATGCAAAATTCCATTATGATGTCATAATGTAAAATTCCATTATGATGTCATATTGCAAAATTCCATTATGATGTCATAATGCAAAATTCCATTATGATGTCATAATGCAACATTCCATTATGATGTCATAATGCAAAATTCCATTATGATGTCATAATGCAAAATTCCATTATGATGTCATAATGCAAAATTCCATTATGATGTCATAATGTAAAATTCCATTATGATGTTATAATGCAAAATTCCATTATGATGTCATAATGTAAAATTCCATTATGATGTCATAATGTAACATCCCATTATGATGTCATAATGCAAAATTCCATTATGATGTCATAATGTAACATTCCATTATGATGTCATAATGCAAAATTCCATTATGATGTCATAATGCAATATTCCATTATGATGTCATAATGTAACATTCCATTATGATGTCATAATGCAACATTCCATTATGATGTCATAATGCAACATTCCATTATGATGTCATAATGTAACATTCCATTATGATGTCATAATGCAACATTCGATTATGATGTCATAATGCAAAATTCCATTATGATGTCATAATGTAACATTCCATTATGATGTCATAATGCAAAATTCCATTATGATGTCATAATGTAAAATTCCATTATGATGTCATAATGTAACATCCCATTATGATGTCATAATGCAAAATTCCATATGATGTCATAATGTACCATTCCATTATGATGTCATAATGCAAAATTCCATTATGATGTCATAATGCAACATTCGATTATGATGTCATAATGCAAAATTCCATTATGATGTCATAATGTAACATTCCATTATGATGTCATAATGCAAAATTCCATTATGATGTCATAATGTAACATTCCATAATGATGTCATAATGCAAAATTCCATTATGATGTCATAATGTAACATTCAATTATGATGTCATAATGTAACATCCCATTATGATGTCATAATGCAACATTCCATTATGATGTCATAATGTAATATCCCATTATGATGTCATAATGCAAAATTCCATTATGATGTCATAATGTAACATTCCATTATGATGTCATAATGCAAAATTCCATTATGATGTCATAATGTAACATTCCATTATGATGTCATAATGCAAAATTCCATTATGATGTCATAATGTAAAATTCCATTATGATGTCATAATGTAACATTCCATTATGATGTCACAATGCAAAATTCCATTATGATGTCATAATGTAACATTCCATTATGATGTCATAATGCAAAATTCCATTATGATGTCATAATTTAACATTCCATTATGATGTCATAATGCAAAATTCCATTATGATGTCATAATGCAATATTCCATTACGATGTCATAATGTAACATGCCATTACGATGTCATAATGCAACATTCCATTATGATGTCATAATGTAACATTCCATTATGATGTCATAATGCAACATTCGATTATAATGTCATAATGTAAAATTCCATTATGATGTCATAATGCAAAATTCCATTATGATGTCATAATGCAAAATTCCATTATGATGTCATAATGTAAAATTCCATTATGATGTCATAATGCAAAATTCCATTATGATGTCATAATGCAAAATTCCATTATGATGTCATATTGTAAAATTCCATTATGATGTCATAATGCAAAATTCCATTATGATGTCATAATGTAAAATTCCATTATGATGTCATAATGCAAAATTCCATTATGATGTCATAATGTAAAATTCCATTATGATGTCATAATGCAACATTCCATTATGATGTCATAATGCAAGATTCCATTATGATGTCATAATGTAACTATCCATTATGATGTCATAATGTAACATTCCATTATGATGTCATAATGTAACATTCCATTATGATGTCATAATGCAAAATTCCATTATGATGTCATAATGTAACATTCCATTATGATGTCATAATGCAAAATTCCATTATGATGTCATAATGCAAAATTCCATTATGATGTAATAATGCAAAATTCCATTATGATGTCATAATGTAACATTCCATTATGATGTCATAATGCAAAATTCCATTATGATGTCATAATGTAACATTCCATTATGATGTCATAATGCAAAATTCCATTATGATGTCATAATGTAACATTCCATTATGATGTCATAATGCAAAATTCCATTATGATGTCATAATGCAACATTCCATTATGATGTCATAATGCAAAATTCCATTATGATGTCATAATGTAACATTCCATTATGATGTCATAATGTAACGTCCCATTATGATGTCATAATGCAAAATTCCATTATGATGTCATAATGTAACGTCCCATTATGATGTCATAATGCAAAATTCCATTATGATGTCATAATGTAACATTCCATTATGATGTCATAATGCAAAATTCCATTATGATGTCATAATGTAAAATTCCATTATGATGTCATAATGCAAAATTCCATTATGATGTCATAATGTAAAATTCCATTATGATGTCATATTGCAAAATTCCATTATGATGTCATAATGCAAAATTCCATTATGATGTCATAATGTAAAATTCCATTATGATGTCATAATGTAACATCCCATTATGATGTCATAATGCAAAATTCCATTATGATGTCATAATGTAACATTCCATTATGATGTCATAATGCAAAGTTCCATTATGATGTCATAATGTAACATTCCATTATGATGTCATAATGCAAAATTCCATTATGATGTCATAATGTAACATCCCATTATGATGTCATAATGCAAAATTCCATTATGATGTCATAATGTAACATCCCATTATGATGTCATAATGCAAAAATTCCATTATGATGTCATAATGTAACATCCCATTATGATGTCATAATGTAACATTCCATTATGATGTCATATTGCAACTTTCCATTATGATGTCATAATTCAAAATTCCATTATGATGTCATAATGTAACATTCCATTATGATGTCATAATGCAAAATTCCATTATGATGTCATAATGTAACATTCCATTATGATGTCATAATGCAAAATTCCATTATGATGTCATAATGTAACATTCCATTATGATGTCATGATGTAAAATTCCATTATGATGTCATAATGTAACATTCCATTATGATGTCATAATGCAAAATTCCATTATTATGTCATAATGCAACATTCCATTATGATGTCATAATGCAAAATTCCATTATGATGTCATAATGTAACATTCCATTATGATGTCATTATGTAACATTCCATTATGATGTCATAATGCAACATTCCATTATGATGTCATAATGCAAAATTCCATTATGATGTCATAATGTAACATTCCATTATGATGTCATAATGTAACGTCCCATTATGATGTCATAATGCAAAATTCCATTATGATGTCATAATGTAACGTCCCATTATGATGTCATAATTTAACATTCCATTATGATGTCATAATGCAAAATTCCATTATGATGTCATAATGTAACATTCCATTATGATGTCATAATGCAAAATTCCATTATGATGTCATAATGTAACATTCCATTATGATGTCATAATGCAAAATTCCATTATGATGTCATAATGTAACATCCCATTATGATGTCATAATGCAAAATTCCATTATGATGTCATAATGTAACATCCCATTATGATGTCATAATGCAAAAATTCCATTAAGATGTCATAATGTAACATCCCATTATGATGTCATAATGCAAAATTCCATTATGATGTCATAATGCAACATTCCATTATGATGTCATAATGTAACATTCCATTATGATGTCATATTGCAACTTTCCATTATGATGTCATAATTCAAAATTCCATTATGATGTCATAATGTAACATTCCATTATGATGTCATAATGCAAAATTCCATTATGATGTCATAATGTAACATTCCATTATGATGTCATAATGCAAAATTCCATTATGATGTCATAATGTAACATTCCATTATGATGTCATAATGTAACATTCCATTATGATGTCATAATGCAAAATTCCATTATGATGTCATAATGTAACATTCCATTATGATGTCATAATGCAAAATTCCATTATGATGTCATAATGCAACATTCCATTATGATGTCATAATGCAAAATTCCATTATGATGTCATAATGTAACATTCCATTATGATGTCATAATGTAACGTCCCATTATGATGTCATAATGCAAAATTCCATTATGATGTCATAATGTAACGTCCCATTATGATGTCATAATGCAAAATTCCATTATGATGTCATAATGTAACATTCCATTATGATGTCATAATGCAAAATTCCATTATGATGTCATAATGTAAAATTCCATTATGATGTCATAATGCAAAATTCCATTATGATGTCATAATGTAAAATTCCATTATGATGTCATATTGCAAAATTCCATTATGATGTCATAATGCAAAATTCCATTATGATGTCATAATGTAAAATTCCATTATGATGTCATAATGTAACATCCCATTATGATGTCATAATGCAAAATTCCATTATGATGTCATAATGTAACATTCCATTATGATGTCATAATGCAAAATTCCATTATGATGTCATAATGCAATATTCCATTACGATGTCATAATGTAACATGCCATTATGATGTCATAATGCAACATTCCATTATCATGTCATAATGTAACATTCCATTATGATGTCATAATGCAACATTCGATTATAATGTCATAATGTAAAATTCCATTATGATGTCATAATGCAAAATTCCATTATGATGTCATAATGCAAAATTCCATTATGATGTCATAATGTAAAATTCCATTATGATGTCATAATGCAAAATTCCATTATGATGTCATAATGCAAAATTCCAGTATGATGTCATATTGTAAAATTCCATTATGATGTCATAATGCAAGATTCCATTATGATGTCATAATGTAACTATCCATTATGATGTCATAATGTAACATTCCATTATGATGTCATAATGTAACATTCCATTATGATGTCATAATGCAAAATTCCATTATGATGTCATAATGTAACATTCCATTATGATGTCATAATGCAAAATTCCATTATGATGTCATAATGCAAAATTCCATTATGATGTAATAATGCAAAATTCCATTATGATGTCATAATGTAACATTCCATTATGATGTCATAATGCAAAATTCCATTATGATGTCATAATGTAACATTCCATTATGATGTCATAATGCAAAATTCCATTATGATGTCATAATGTAACATTCCATTATGATGTCATAATGCAAAATTCCATTATGATGTCATAATGTAACATTCAATTATGATGTCATAATGTAACATCCCATTATGATGTCATAATGCAACATTCCATTATGATGTCATAATGTAATATCCCATTATGATGTCATAATGTAACATTCCATTATGATGTCATAATGCAAAATTCCATTATGATGTCATAATGCAACATTCCATTATGATGTCATAATGCAAAATTCCATTATGATGTCATAATGTAACATTCCATTATGATGTCATAATGTAACGTCCCATTATGATGTCATAATGCAAAATTCCATTATGATGTCATAATGTAACGTCCCATTATGATGTCATAATGCAAAATTCCATTATGATGTCATAATGTAACATTCCATTATGATGTCATAATGCAAAATTCCATTATGATGTCATAATGTAAAATTCCATTATGATGTCATAATGTAACATCCCATTATGATGTCATAATGCAAAATTCCATTATGATGTCATAATGTAACATTCCATTATGATGTCATAATGCAAAATTCCATTATGATGTCATAATGCAATATTCCATTACGATGTCATAATGTAACATGCCATTATGATGTCATAATGCAACATTCCATTATGATGTCATAATGTAACATTCCATTATGATGTCATAATGCAACATTCGATTATGATGTCATAATGTAAAATTCCATTATGATGTCATAATGCAAAATTCCATTATGATGTCATAATGCAAAATTCCATTATGATGTCATAATGTAAAATTCCATTATGATGTCATAATGCAAAATTCCATTATGATGTCATAATGCAAAATTCCATTATGATGTCATAATGTAACGTCCCATTATGATGTCATAATGCAAAATTCCATTATGATGTCATAATGTAACGTCCCATTATGATGTCATAATGCAAAATTCCATTATGATGTCATAATGTAACATTCCATTATGATGTCATAATGTAAAATTCCATTATGATGTCATAATGCAACATTCCATTATGATGTCATAATGCAAGATTCCATTATGATGTCATAATGTAACTATCCATTATGATGTCATAATGTAACATTCCATTATGATGTCATAATGTAACATTCCATTATGATGTCATAATGCAAAATTCCATTATGATGTCATATTGTAAAATTCCATTATGATGTCATAATGCAAAATTCCATTATGATGTCATAATGTAAAATTCCATTATGATGTCATAATGCAAAATTCCATTATGATGTCATAATGCAAAATTCCATTATGATGTCATAATGTAACATTCCATTATGATGTCATAATGTAACATTCCATTATGATGTCATAATGCAAAATTCCATTTTGATGTCATAATGTAACATTCCATTATGATGTCATAATGCAAAATTCCATTTTGATGTCATAATGCAAAATTCCATTATGATGTAATAATGCTAAATTCCATTATGATGTCATAATGTAACATTCCATTATGATGTCATAATGCAAAATTCCATTATGATGTCATAATGTAACATTCCATTATGATGTCATAATGCAAAACTCCATTATGATGTCATAATGCAAATTTCCATTATGATGTCATCATGCAAAATTCCATTATGATGTCATAATGCAAAATTCCATTATGATGTCATAATGCAAAATTCCATTATGATGTCATAATGCAAAATTCCATTATGATGTCATAATGCAAAATTCCATTATGATGTCATAATGCAAAATTCCATTATGATGTCATAATGCAAAATTCTATTATGTCATAATGCAAAATTCCATTATGATGTCATAATGCAAAATTCCATTATGATGTCATAATGCAAAATTCCATTATGATGTCATAATGCAAAATTCCATTATGATGTCATAATGCAAAATTCCATTATGATGTCATAATGTAAAATTCCATTATGATGTCATAATGTAAAATTCCATTATGATGTCATAATGCAAAATTCCATTATGATGTCATAATGTAAAATTCCATTATGATGTCATATTGCAAAATTCCATTATGATGTCATAATGCAAAATTCCATTATGATGTCATAATGCAACATTCCATTATGATGTCATAATGCAAAATTCCATTATGATGTCATAATGCAAAATTCCATTATGATGTCATAATGCAAAATTCCATTATGATGTCATAATGTAAAATTCCATTATGATGTTATAATGCAAAATTCCATTATGATGTCATAATGTAAAATTCCATTATGATGTCATAATGTAACATCCCATTATGATGTCATAATGCAAAATTCCATTATGATGTCATAATGTAACATTCCATTATGATGTCATAATGCAAAATTCCATTATGATGTCATAATGCAATATTCCATTATGATGTCATAATGTAACATTCCATTATGATGTCATAATGCAACATTCCATTATGATGTCATAATGCAACATTCCATTATGATGTCATAATGTAACATTCCATTATGATGTCATAATGCAACATTCGATTATGATGTCATAATGCAAAATTCCATTATGATGTCATAATGTAACATTCCATTATGATGTCATAATGCAAAATTCCATTATGATGTCATAATGTAAAATTCCATTATGATGTCATAATGTAACATCCCATTATGATGTCATAATGCAAAATTCCATATGATGTCATAATGTACCATTCCATTATGATGTCATAATGCAAAATTCCATTATGATGTCATAATGCAACATTCGATTATGATGTCATAATGCAAAATTCCATTATGATGTCATAATGTAACATTCCATTATGATGTCATAATGCAAAATTCCATTATGATGTCATAATGTAACATTCCATAATGATGTCATAATGCAAAATTCCATTATGATGTCATAATGTAACATTCAATTATGATGTCATAATGTAACATCCCATTATGATGTCATAATGCAACATTCCATTATGATGTCATAATGTAATATCCCATTATGATGTCATAATGCAAAATTCCATTATGATGTCATAATGTAACATTCCATTATGATGTCATAATGCAAAATTCCATTATGATGTCATAATGTAACATTCCATTATGATGTCATAATGCAAAATTCCATTATGATGTCATAATGTAAAATTCCATTATGATGTCATAATGTAACATTCCATTATGATGTCACAATGCAAAATTCCATTATGATGTCATAATGTAACATTCCATTATGATGTCATAATGCAAAATTCCATTATGATGTCATAATTTAACATTCCATTATGATGTCATAATGCAAAATTCCATTATGATGTCATAATGTAACATTCCATTATGATGTCATAATGCAAAATTCCATTATGATGTCATAATGTAACATTCCATTATGATGTCATAATGCAAAATTCCATTATGATGTCATAATGTAACATCCCATTATGATGTCATAATGCAAAATTCCATTATGATGTCATAATGTAACATCCCATTATGATGTCATAATGCAAAAATTCCATTAAGATGTCATAATGTAACATCCCATTATGATGTCATAATGCAAAATTCCATTATGATGTCATAATGCAACATTCCTTTATGATGTCATAATGTAACATTCCATTATGATGTCATATTGCAACTTTCCATTATGATGTCATAATTCAAAATTCCATTATGATGTCATAATGTAACATTCCATTATGATGTCATAATGCAAAATTCCATTATGATGTCATAATGTAACATTCCATTATGATGTCATAATTCAAAATTCCATTATCATGTCATAATGCAACATTCGATTATGATGTCATAATGTAAAATTCCATTATGATGTCATAATGCAAAATTCCATTATGATGTCATAATGCAAAATTCCATTATGATGTCATAATGTAAAATTCCATTATGATGTCATAATGCAAAATTCCATTATGATGTCATAATGCAAAATTCCATTATGATGTCATATTGTAAAATTCCATTATGATGTCATAATGCAAAATTCCATTATGATGTCATAATGTAAAATTCCATTATGATGTCATAATGCAAAATTCCATTATGATGTCATAATGTAAAATTCCATTATGATGTCATAATGCAACATTCCATTATGATGTCATAATGCAAGATTCCATTATGATGTCATAATGTAACTATCCATTATGATGTCATAATGTAACATTCCATTATGATGTCATAATGTAACATTCCATTATGATGTCATAATGCAAAATTCCATTATGATGTCATAATGTAACATTCCATTATGATGTCATAATGCAAAATTCCATTATGATGTCATAATGCAAAATTCCATTATGATGTAATAATGCAAAATTCCATTATGATGTCATAATGTAACATTCCATTATGATGTCATAATGCAAAATTCCATTATGATGTCATAATGTAACATTCCATTATGATGTCATAATGCAAAATTCCATTATGATGTCATAATGTAACATTCCATTATGATGTCATAATGCAAAATTCCATTATGATGTCATAATGTAACATTCAATTATGATGTCATAATGTAACATCCCATTATGATGTCATAATGCAACATTCCATTATGATGTCATAATGTAATATCCCATTATGATGTCATAATGTAACATTCCATTATGATGTCATAATGCAAAATTCCATTATGATGTCATAATGCAACATTCCATTATGATGTCATAATGCAAAATTCCATTATGATGTCATAATGTAACATTCCATTATGATGTCATAATGTAACGTCCCATTATGATGTCATAATGCAAAATTCCATTATGATGTCATAATGTAACGTCCCATTATGATGTCATAATGCAAAATTCCATTATGATGTCATAATGTAACATTCCATTATGATGTCATAATGCAAAATTCCATTATGATGTCATAATGTAAAATTCCATTATGATGTCATAATGCAAAATTCCATTATGATGTCATAATGTAAAATTCCATTATGATGTCATATTGCAAAATTCCATTATGATGTCATAATGCAAAATTCCATTATGATGTCATAATGTAAAATTCCATTATGATGTCATAATGTAACATCCCATTATGATGTCATAATGCAAAATTCCATTATGATGTCATAATGTAACATTCCATTATGATGTCATAATGCAAAGTTCCATTATGATGTCATAATGTAACATTCCATTATGATGTCATAATGCAAAATTCCATTATGATGTCATAATGTAACATCCCATTATGATGTCATAATGCAAAATTCCATTATGATGTCATAATGTAACATTCCATTATGATGTCATAATGCAAAATTCCATTATGATGTCATAATGTAACATTCCATTATGATGTCATAATGCAAAATTCCATTATGATGTCATAATGCAACATTCCATTATGATGTCATAATGCAAAATTCCATTATGATGTCATAATGTAACATTCCATTATGATGTCATAATGTAACGTCCCATTATGATGTCATAATGCAAAATTCCATTATGATGTCATAATGTAACGTCCCATTATGATGTCATAATGCAAAATTCCATTATGATGTCATAATGTAACATTCCATTATGATGTCATAATGCAAAATTCCATTATGATGTCATAATGTAAAATTCCATTATGATGTCATAATGCAAAATTCCATTATGATGTCATAATGTAAAATTCCATTATGATGTCATAATGCAACATTCCATTATGATGTCATAATGCAAGATTCCATTATGATGTCATAATGTAACTATCCATTATGATGTCATAATGTAACATACCATTATGATGTCATAATGTAACATTCCATTATGATGTCATAATGCAAAATTCCATTATCATGTCATAATGTAACATTCCATTATGATGTCATAATGCAAAATTCCATTATGATGTCATAATGTAACATTCAATTATGATGTCATAATGTAACATCCCATTATGATGTCATAATGCAACATTCCATTATGATGTCATAATGTAATATCCCATTATGATGTCATAATGTAACATTCCATTATGATGTCATAATGCAAAATTCCATTATGATGTCATAATGCAACATTCCATTATGATGTCATAATGCAAAATTCCATTATGATGTCATAATGTAACATTCCATTATGATGTCATAATGTAACGTCCCATTATGATGTCATAATGCAAAATTCCATTATGATGTCATAATGTAACGTCCCATTATGATGTCATAATGCAAAATTCCATTATGATGTCATAATGTAACATTCCATTATGATGTCATAATGCAAAATTCCATTATGATGTCATAATGTAAAATTCCATTATGATGTCATAATGCAAAATTCCATTATGATGTCATAATGTAAAATTCCATTATGATGTCATAATGTAAAATTCCATTATGATGTCATAATGTAACATCCCATTATGATGTCATAATGCAAAATTCCATTATGATGTCATAATGTAACATTCCATTATGATGTCATAATGCAAAATTCCATTATGATGTCATAATGCAATATTCCATTACGATGTCATAATGTAACATGCCATTATGATGTCATAATGCAACATTCGATTATGATGTCATAATGTAAAATTCCATTATGATGTCATATTGTAAAATTCCATTATGATGTCATAATGCAAAATTCCATTATGATGTCATAATGTAAAATTCCATTATGATGTCATAATGCAAAATTCCATTATGATGTCATAATGTAAAATTCCATTATGATGTCATAATGCAAAATTTCATTATGATGTCATAATGCAAGATTCCATTATGATGTCATAATGTAACTATCCATTATGATGTCATAATGTAACATTCCATTATGATGTCATAATGTAACATTCCATTATGATGTCATAATGCAAAATTCCATTATGATGTCATAATGTAACATTCCATTATGATGTCATAATGCAAAATTCCATTATGATGTCATAATGCAAAATTCCATTATGATGTAATAATGCAAAATTCCATTATGATGTCATAATGTAACATTCCATTATGATGTCATAATGCAAAATTCCATTATGATGTCATAATGTAACATTCAATTATGATGTCATAATGTAACATCCCATTATGATGTCATAATGCAACATTCCATTATGATGTCATAATGTAATATCCCATTATGATGTCATAATGTAACATTCCATTATGATGTCATAATGCAAAATTCCATTATGATGTCATAATGCAACATTCCATTATGATGTCATAATGCAAAATTCCATTATGATGTCATAATGTAACATTCCATTATGATGTCATAATGTAACGTCCCATTATGATGTCATAATGCAAAATTCCATTATGATGTCATAATGTAACGTCCCATTATGATGTCATAATGCAAAATTCCATTATGATGTCATAATGTAACATTCCATTATGATGTCATAATGCAAAATTCCATTATGATGTCATAATGTAAAATTCCATTATGATGTCATAATGCAAAATTCCATTATGATGTCATAATGTAAAATTCCATTATGATGTCATATTGCAAAATTCCATTATGATGTCATAATGCAAAATTCCATTATGATGTCATAATGTAAAATTCCATTATGATGTCATAATGTAACATCCCATTATGATGTCATAATGCAAAATTCCATTATGATGTCATAATGTAACATTCCATTATGATGTCATAATGCAAAATTCCATTATGATGTCATAATGCAATATTCCATTACGATGTCATAATGTAACATGCCATTATGATGTCATAATGCAAAATTCCATTATGATGTCATAATGTAACGTCCCATTATGATGTCATAATGCAAAATTCCATTATGATGTCATAATGTAACATTCCATTATGATGTCATAATGCAAAATTCCATTATGATGTCATAATGTAAAATTCCATTATGATGTCATAATGCAAAATTCCATTATGATGTCATAATGTAAAATTCCATTATGATGTCATAATGCAACATTCCATTATGATGTCATAATGCAAGATTCCATTATGATGTCATAATGTAACTATCCATTATGATGTCATAATGTAACATACCATTATGATGTCATAATGTAACATTCCATTATGATGTCATAATGCAAAATTCCATTATCATGTCATAATGTAACATTCCATTATGATGTCATAATGCAAAATTCCATTATGATGTCATAATGTAACATTCAATTATGATGTCATAATGTAACATCCCATTATGATGTCATAATGCAACATTCCATTATGATGTCATAATGTAATATCCCATTATGATGTCATAATGTAACATTCCATTATGATGTCATAATGCAAAATTCCATTATGATGTCATAATGCAACATTCCATTATGATGTCATAATGCAAAATTCCATTATGATGTCATAATGTAACATTCCATTATGATGTCATAATGTAACGTCCCATTATGATGTCATAATGCAAAATTCCATTATGATGTCATAATGTAACGTCCCATTATGATGTCATAATGCAAAATTCCATTATGATGTCATAATGTAACATTCCATTATGATGTCATAATGCAAAATTCCATTATGATGTCATAATGTAAAATTCCATTATGATGTCATAATGCAAAATTCCATTATGATGTCATAATGTAAAATTCCATTATGATGTCATAATGTAAAATTCCATTATGATGTCATAATGTAACATCCCATTATGATGTCATAATGCAAAATTCCATTATGATGTCATAATGTAACATTCCATTATGATGTCATAATGCAAAATTCCATTATGATGTCATAATGCAATATTCCATTACGATGTCATAATGTAACATGCCATTATGATGTCATAATGCAACATTCGATTATGATGTCATAATGTAAAATTCCATTATGATGTCATATTGTAAAATTCCATTATGATGTCATAATGCAAAATTCCATTATGATGTCATAATGTAAAATTCCATTATGATGTCATAATGCAAAATTCCATTATGATGTCATAATGTAAAATTCCATTATGATGTCATAATGCAAAATTTCATTATGATGTCATAATGCAAGATTCCATTATGATGTCATAATGTAACTATCCATTATGATGTCATAATGTAACATTCCATTATGATGTCATAATGTAACATTCCATTATGATGTCATAATGCAAAATTCCATTATGATGTCATAATGTAACATTCCATTATGATGTCATAATGCAAAATTCCATTATGATGTCATAATGCAAAATTCCATTATGATGTAATAATGCAAAATTCCATTATGATGTCATAATGTAACATTCCATTATGATGTCATAATGCAAAATTCCATTATGATGTCATAATGTAACATTCAATTATGATGTCATAATGTAACATCCCATTATGATGTCATAATGCAACATTCCATTATGATGTCATAATGTAATATCCCATTATGATGTCATAATGTAACATTCCATTATGATGTCATAATGCAAAATTCCATTATGATGTCATAATGCAACATTCCATTATGATGTCATAATGCAAAATTCCATTATGATGTCATAATGTAACATTCCATTATGATGTCATAATGTAACGTCCCATTATGATGTCATAATGCAAAATTCCATTATGATGTCATAATGTAACGTCCCATTATGATGTCATAATGCAAAATTCCATTATGATGTCATAATGTAACATTCCATTATGATGTCATAATGCAAAATTCCATTATGATGTCATAATGTAAAATTCCATTATGATGTCATAATGCAAAATTCCATTATGATGTCATAATGTAAAATTCCATTATGATGTCATATTGCAAAATTCCATTATGATGTCATAATGCAAAATTCCATTATGATGTCATAATGTAAAATTCCATTATGATGTCATAATGTAACATCCCATTATGATGTCATAATGCAAAATTCCATTATGATGTCATAATGTAACATTCCATTATGATGTCATAATGCAAAATTCCATTATGATGTCATAATGCAATATTCCATTACGATGTCATAATGTAACATGCCATTATGATGTCATAATGCAACATTCCATTATGATGTCATAATGTAACATTCCATTATGATGTCATAATGCAACATTCGATTATGATGTCATAATGTAAAATTCCATTATGATGTCATATTGTAAAATTCCATTATGATGTCATAATGCAAAATTCCATTATGATGTCATAATGTAAAATTCCATTATGATGTCATAATGTAAAATTCCATTATGATGTCATAATGTAACATCCCATTATGATGTCATAATGCAAAATTCCATATGATGTCATAATGTACCGTTCCATTATGATGTTATAATGCAAAATTCCATTATGATGTCATAATGCAATATTCCATTATGATGTCATAATGTAACATTCCATTATGATGTCATAATGCAACATTCCATTATGATGTCATAATGTAACATTCCATTATGATGTCATAATGCAACATTCGATTATGATGTCATAATGCAAAATTCCATTATGATGTCATAATGTAACATTCCATTATGATGTCATAATGCAAAATTCCATTATGATGTCATAATGTAAAATTCCATTATGATGTCATAATGTAACATCCCATTATGATGTCATAATGCAAAATTCCATATGATGTCATAATGTACCATTCCATTATGATGTCATAATGCAAAATTCCATTATGATGTCATAATGCAATATTCCATTATGATGTCATAATGTAACATTCCATTATGATGTCATAATGCAACATTCCATTATGATGTCATAATGTAACATTCCATTATGATGTCATAATGCAACATTCGATTATGATGTCATAATGCAAAATTCCATTATGATGTCATAATGTAACATTCCATTATGATGTCATAATGCAAAATTCCATTATGATGTCATAATGTAACATTCCATAATGATGTCATAATGCAAAATTCCATTATGATGTCATAATGTAACATTCAATTATGATGTCATAATGTAACATCCCATTATGATGTCATAATGCAACATTCCATTATGATGTCATAATGTAATATCCCATTATGATGTCATAATGCAAAATTCCATTATGATGTCATAATGTAACATTCCATTATGATGTCATAATGCAAAATTCCATTATGATGTCATAATGTAACATTCCATTATGATGTCATAATGCAAAATTCCATTATGATGTCATAATGTAAAATTCCATTATGATGTCATAATGTAACATTCCATTATGATGTCACAATGCAAAATTCCATTATGATGTCATAATGTAACATTCCATTATGATGTCATAATGCAAAATTCCATTATGATGTCATAATGCAACATTCCATTATGATGTCATAATGCAAAATTCCATTATGATGTCATAATGTAACATTCCATTATGATGTCATAATGTAACGTCCCATTATGATGTCATAATGCAAAATTCCATTATGATGTCATAATGTAACGTCCCATTATGATGTCATAATGCAAAATTCCATTATGATGTCATAATGTAACATTCCATTATGATGTCATAATGCAAAATTCCATTATGATGTCATAATGTAAAATTCCATTATGATGTCATAATGCAAAATTCCATTATGATGTCATAATGTAAAATTCCATTATGATGTCATATTGCAAAATTCCATTATGATGTCATAATGCAAAATTCCATTATGATGTCATAATGTAAAATTCCATTATGATGTCATAATGTAACATCCCATTATGATGTCATAATGCAAAATTCCATTATGATGTCATAATGTAACATTCCATTATGATGTCATAATGCAAAATTCCATTATGATGTCATAATGCAATATTCCATTACGATGTCATAATGTAACATGCCATTATGATGTCATAATGCAACATTCCATTATGATGTCATAATGTAACATTCCATTATGATGTCATAATGCAACATTCGATTATGATGTCATAATGTAAAATTCCATTATGATGTCATATTGTAAAATTCCATTATGATGTCATAATGCAAAATTCCATTATGATGTCATAATGTAAAATTCCATTATGATGTCATAATGCAAAATTCCATTATGATGTCATAATGTAAAATTCCAT
This sequence comes from Eleutherodactylus coqui, assembly GCF_035609145.1. NCBI lineage: Eukaryota > Metazoa > Chordata > Amphibia > Anura > Eleutherodactylidae > Eleutherodactylus > Eleutherodactylus coqui. The sequence goes on along the minus strand of NC_089843.1, from coordinate 150,612,485 downwards.
TATGATGTCATAATGCAAAATTTCATTATGATGTCATAATGCAAGATTCCATTATGATGTCATAATGTAACTATCCATTATGATGTCATAATGTAACATTCCATTATGATGTCATAATGTAACATTCCATTATGATGTCATAATGCAAAATTCCATTATGATGTCATAATGTAACATTCCATTATGATGTCATAATGCAAAATTCCATTATGATGTCATAATGCAAAATTCCATTATGATGTAATAATGCAAAATTCCATTATGATGTCATAATGTAACATTCCATTATGATGTCATAATGCAAAATTCCATTATGATGTCATAATGTAACATTCAATTATGATGTCATAATGTAACATCCCATTATGATGTCATAATGCAACATTCCATTATGATGTCATAATGTAACATCCCATTATGATGTCATAATGTAACATTCCATTATGATGTCATAATGCAAAATTCCATTATGATGTCATAATGCAACATTCCATTATGATGTCATAATGCAAAATTCCATTATGATGTCATAATGTAACATTCCATTATGATGTCATAATGTAACGTCCCATTATGATGTCATAATGCAAAATTCCATTATGATGTCATAATGTAACGTCCCATTATGATGTCATAATGCAAAATTCCATTATGATGTCATAATGTAACATTCCATTATGATGTCATAATGCAAAATTCCATTATGATGTCATAATGTAAAATTCCATTATGATGTCATAATGCAAAATTCCATTATGATGTCATAATGTAAAATTCCATTATGATGTCATATTGCAAAATTCCATTATGATGTCATAATGCAAAATTCCATTATGATGTCATAATGTAAAATTCCATTATGATGTCATAATGTAAAATTCCATTATGATGTCATAATGTAACATCCCATTATGATGTCATAATGCAAAATTCCATATGATGTCATAATGTACCGTTCCATTATGATGTTATAATGCAAAATTCCATTATGATGTCATAATGCAATATTCCATTATGATGTCATAATGTAACATTCCATTATGATGTCATAATGCAACATTCCATTATGATGTCATAATGTAACATTCCATTATGATGTCATAATGCAACATTCGATTATGATGTCATAATGCAAAATTCCATTATGATGTCATAATGTAACATTCCATTATGATGTCATAATGCAAAATTCCATTATGATGTCATAATGTAAAATTCCATTATGATGTCATAATGTAACATCCCATTATGATGTCATAATGCAAAATTCCATATGATGTCATAATGTACCATTCCATTATGATGTCATAATGCAAAATTCCATTATGATGTCATAATGCAATATTCCATTATGATGTCATAATGTAACATTCCATTATGATGTCATAATGCAACATTCCATTATGATGTCATAATGTAACATTCCATTATGATGTCATAATGCAACATTCGATTATGATGTCATAATGCAAAATTCCATTATGATGTCATAATGTAACATTCCATTATGATGTCATAATGCAAAATTCCATTATGATGTCATAATGTAACATTCCATAATGATGTCATAATGCAAAATTCCATTATGATGTCATAATGTAACATTCAATTATGATGTCATAATGTAACATCCCATTATGATGTCATAATGCAACATTCCATTATGATGTCATAATGTAATATCCCATTATGATGTCATAATGCAAAATTCCATTATGATGTCATAATGTAACATTCCATTATGATGTCATAATGCAAAATTCCATTATGATGTCATAATGTAACATTCCATTATGATGTCATAATGCAAAATTCCATTATGATGTCATAATGTAAAATTCCATTATGATGTCATAATGTAACATTCCATTATGATGTCACAATGCAAAATTCCATTATGATGTCATAATGTAACATTCCATTATGATGTCATAATGCAAAATTCCATTATGATGTCATAATTTAACATTCCATTATGATGTCATAATGCAAAATTCCATTATGATGTCATAATGTAACATTCCATTATGATGTCATAATGCAAAATTCCATTATGATGTCATAATGTAACATTCCATTATGATGTCATAATGCAAAATTCCATTATGATGTCATAATGTAACATCCCATTATGATGTCATAATGCAAAATTCCATTATGATGTCATAATGTAACATCCCATTATGATGTCATAATGCAAAAATTCCATTAAGATGTCATAATGTAACATCCCATTATGATGTCATAATGCAAAATTCCATTATGATGTCATAATGCAACATTCCTTTATGATGTCATAATGTAACATTCCATTATGATGTCATATTGCAACTTTCCATTATGATGTCATAATTCAAAATTCCATTATGATGTCATAATGTAACATTCCATTATGATGTCATAATGCAAAATTCCATTATGATGTCATAATGTAACATTCCATTATGATGTCATAATGCAAAATTCCATTATGATGTCATAATGTAACATTCCATTATGATGTCATAATGCAAAATTCCATTATGATGTCATAATGTAACATTCCATTATGATGTCATAATGCAAAATTCCATTATGATGTCATAATGCAACATTCCATTATGATGTCATAATGCAAAATTCCATTATGATGTCATAATGTAACATTCCATTATGATGTCATAATGTAACGTCCCATTATGATGTCATAATGCAAAATTCCATTATGATGTCATAATGTAACGTCCCATTATGATGTCATAATGCAAAATTCCATTATGATGTCATAATGTAACATTCCATTATGATGTCATATTGCAAAATTCCATTATGATGTCATAATGCAAAATTCCATTATGATGTCATAATGTAAAATTCCATTATGATGTCATAATGTAACATCCCATTATGATGTCATAATGCAAAATTCCATTATGATGTCATAATGTAACATTCCATTATGATGTCATAATGCAAAATTCCATTATGATGTCATAATGCAATATTCCATTACGATGTCATAATGTAACATGCCATTATGATGTCATAATGCAACATTCCATTATGATGTCATAATGTAACATTCCATTATGATGTCATAATGCAACATTCGATTATGATGTCATAATGTAAAATTCCATTATGATGTCATAATGCAAAATTCCATTATGATGTCATAATGCAAAATTCCATTATGATGTCATAATGTAAAATTCCATTATGATGTCATAATGCAAAATTCCATTATGATGTCATAATGCAAAATTCCATTATGATGTCATATTGTAAAATTCCATTATGATGTCATAATGCAAAATTCCATTATGATGTCATAATGTAAAATTCCATTATGATGTCATAATGCAAAATTCCATTATGATGTCATAATGTAAAATTCCATTATGATGTCATAATGCAACATTCCATTATGATGTCATAATGCAAGATTCCATTATGATGTCATAATGTAACTATCCATTATGATGTCATAATGTAACATTCCATTATGATGTCATAATGTAACATTCCATTATGATGTCATAATGCAAAATTCCATTATGATGTCATAATGTAACATTCCATTATGATGTCATAATGCAAAATTCCATTATGATGTCATAATGCAAAATTCCATTATGATGTAATAATGCAAAATTCCATTATGATGTCATAATGTAACATTCCATTATGATGTCATAATGCAAAATTCCATTATGATGTCATAATGTAACATTCCATTATGATGTCATAATGCAAAATTCCATTATGATGTCATAATGTAACATTCAATTATGATGTCATAATGTAACATCCCATTATGATGTCATAATGCAACATTCCATTATGATGTCATAATGTAATATCCCATTATGATGTCATAATGTAACATTCCATTATGATGTCATAATGCAAAATTCCATTATGATGTCATAATGCAACATTCCATTATGATGTCATAATGCAAAATTCCATTATGATGTCATAATGTAACATTCCATTATGATGTCATAATGTAACGTCCCATTATGATGTCATAATGCAAAATTCCATTATGATGTCATAATGTAACGTCCCATTATGATGTCATAATGCAAAATTCCATTATGATGTCATAATGTAACATTCCATTATGATGTCATAATGCAAAATTCCATTATGATGTCATAATGTAAAATTCCATTATGATCTCATAATGCAAAATTCCATTATGATGTCATAATGTAAAATTCCATTATGATGTCATATTGCAAAATTCCATTATGATGTCATAATGCAAAATTCCATTATGATGTCATAATGTAAAATTCCATTATGATGTCATAATGTAACATCCCATTATGATGTCATAATGCAAAATTCCATTATGATGTCATAATGTAACATTCCATTATGATGTCATAATGCAAAGTTCCATTATGATGTCATAATGTAACATTCCATTATGATGTCATAATGCAAAATTCCATTATGATGTCATAATGTAACATCCCATTATGATGTCATAATGCAAAATTCCATTATGATGTCATAATGTAACATTCCATTATGATGTCATAATGCAAAATTCCATTATGATGTCATAATGTAACATTCCATTATGATGTCATAATGCAACATTCCATTATGATGTCATAATGTAACATTCCATTATGATGTCATAATGCAACATTCGATTATGATGTCATAATGCAAAATTCCATTATGATGTCATAATGTAACATTCCATTATGATGTCATAATGCAAAATTCCATTATGATGTCATAATGTAACATTCCATAATGATGTCATAATGCAAAATTCCATTATGATGTCATAATGTAACATTCAATTATGATGTCATAATGTAACATCCCATTATGATGTCATAATGCAACATTCCATTATGATGTCATAATGTAATATCCCATTATGATGTCATAATGCAAAATTCCATTATGATGTCATAATGTAACATTCCATTATGATGTCATAATGCAAAATTCCATTATGATGTCATAATGTAACATTCCATTATGATGTCATAATGCAAAATTCCATTATGATGTCATAATGTAAAATTCCATTATGATGTCATAATGTAACATTCCATTATGATGTCACAATGCAAAATTCCATTATGATGTCATAATGTAACATTCCATTATGATGTCATAATGCAAAATTCCATTATGATGTCATAATGCAACATTCCATTATGATGTCATAATGCAAAATTCCATTATGATGTCATAATGTAACATTCCATTATGATGTCATAATGTAACGTCCCATTATGATGTCATAATGCAAAATTCCATTATGATGTCATAATGTAACGTCCCATTATGATGTCATAATGCAAAATTCCATTATGATGTCATAATGTAACATTCCATTATGATGTCATAATGCAAAATTCCATTATGATGTCATAATGTAAAATTCCATTATGATGTCATAATGCAAAATTCCATTATGATGTCATAATGTAAAATTCCATTATGATGTCATATTGCAAAATTCCATTATGATGTCATAATGCAAAATTCCATTATGATGTCATAATGTAAAATTCCATTATGATGTCATAATGTAACATCCCATTATGATGTCATAATGCAAAATTCCATTATGATGTCATAATGTAACATTCCATTATGATGTCATAATGCAAAATTCCATTATGATGTCATAATGCAATATTCCATTACGATGTCATAATGTAACATGCCATTATGATGTCATAATGCAACATTCCATTATGATGTCATAATGTAACATTCCATTATGATGTCATAATGCAACATTCGATTATGATGTCATAATGTAAAATTCCATTATGATGTCATATTGTAAAATTCCATTATGATGTCATAATGCAAAATTCCATTATGATGTCATAATGTAAAATTCCATTATGATGTCATAATGCAAAATTCCATTATGATGTCATAATGTAAAATTCCATTATGATGTCATAATGCAAAATTTCATTATGATGTCATAATGCAAGATTCCATTATGATGTCATAATGTAACTATCCATTATGATGTCATAATGTAACATTCCATTATGATGTCATAATGTAACATTCCATTATGATGTCATAATGCAAAATTCCATTATGATGTCATAATGTAACATTCCATTATGATGTCATAATGCAAAATTCCATTATGATGTCATAATGCAAAATTCCATTATGATGTAATAATGCAAAATTCCATTATGATGTCATAATGTAACATTCCATTATGATGTCATAATGCAAAATTCCATTATGATGTCATAATGTAACATTCAATTATGATGTCATAATGTAACATCCCATTATGATGTCATAATGCAACATTCCATTATGATGTCATAATGTAATATCCCATTATGATGTCATAATGTAACATTCCATTATGATGTCATAATGCAAAATTCCATTATGATGTCATAATGCAACATTCCATTATGATGTCATAATGCAAAATTCCATTATGATGTCATAATGTAACATTCCATTATGATGTCATAATGTAACGTCCCATTATGATGTCATAATGCAAAATTCCATTATGATGTCATAATGTAACGTCCCATTATGATGTCATAATGCAAAATTCCATTATGATGTCATAATGTAACATTCCATTATGATGTCATAATGCAAAATTCCATTATGATGTCATAATGTAAAATTCCATTATGATGTCATAATGCAAAATTCCATTATGATGTCATAATGTAAAATTCCATTATGATGTCATATTGCAAAATTCCATTATGATGTCATAATGCAAAATTCCATTATGATGTCATAATGTAAAATTCCATTATGATGTCATAATGTAACATCCCATTATGATGTCATAATGCAAAATTCCATTATGATGTCATAATGTAACATTCCATTATGATGTCATAATGCAAAATTCCATTATGATGTCATAATGCAATATTCCATTACGATGTCATAATGTAACATGCCATTATGATGTCATAATGCAACATTCCATTATGATGTCATAATGTAACATTCCATTATGATGTCATAATGCAACATTCGATTATGATGTCATAATGTAAAATTCCATTATGATGTCATATTGTAAAATTCCATTATGATGTCATAATGCAAAATTCCATTATGATGTCATAATGTAAAATTCCATTATGATGTCATAATGTAAAATTCCATTATGATGTCATAATGTAACATCCCATTATGATGTCATAATGCAAAATTCCATATGATGTCATAATGTACCGTTCCATTATGATGTTATAATGCAAAATTCCATTATGATGTCATAATGCAATATTCCATTATGATGTCATAATGTAACATTCCATTATGATGTCATAATGCAACATTCCATTATGATGTCATAATGTAACATTCCATTATGATGTCATAATGCAACATTCGATTATGATGTCATAATGCAAAATTCCATTATGATGTCATAATGTAACATTCCATTATGATGTCATAATGCAAAATTCCATTATGATGTCATAATGTAAAATTCCATTATGATGTCATAATGTAACATCCCATTATGATGTCATAATGCAAAATTCCATATGATGTCATAATGTACCATTCCATTATGATGTCATAATGCAAAATTCCATTATGATGTCATAATGCAATATTCCATTATGATGTCATAATGTAACATTCCATTATGATGTCATAATGCAACATTCCATTATGATGTCATAATGTAACATTCCATTATGATGTCATAATGCAACATTCGATTATGATGTCATAATGCAAAATTCCATTATGATGTCATAATGTAACATTCCATTATGATGTCATAATGCAAAATTCCATTATGATGTCATAATGTAACATTCCATAATGATGTCATAATGCAAAATTCCATTATGATGTCATAATGTAACATTCAATTATGATGTCATAATGTAACATCCCATTATGATGTCATAATGCAACATTCCATTATGATGTCATAATGTAATATCCCATTATGATGTCATAATGCAAAATTCCATTATGATGTCATAATGTAACATTCCATTATGATGTCATAATGCAAAATTCCATTATGATGTCATAATGTAACATTCCATTATGATGTCATAATGCAAAATTCCATTATGATGTCATAATGTAAAATTCCATTATGATGTCATAATGTAACATTCCATTATGATGTCACAATGCAAAATTCCATTATGATGTCATAATGTAACATTCCATTATGATGTCATAATGCAAAATTCCATTATGATGTCATAATTTAACATTCCATTATGATGTCATAATGCAAAATTCCATTATGATGTCATAATGTAACATTCCATTATGATGTCATAATGCAAAATTCCATTATGATGTCATAATGTAACATTCCATTATGATGTCATAATGCAAAATTCCATTATGATGTCATAATGTAACATCCCATTATGATGTCATAATGCAAAATTCCATTATGATGTCATAATGTAACATCCCATTATGATGTCATAATGCAAAAATTCCATTAAGATGTCATAATGTAACATCCCATTATGATGTCATAATGCAAAATTCCATTATGATGTCATAATGCAACATTCCTTTATGATGTCATAATGTAACATTCCATTATGATGTCATATTGCAACTTTCCATTATGATGTCATAATTCAAAATTCCATTATGATGTCATAATGTAACATTCCATTATGATGTCATAATGCAAAATTCCATTATGATGTCATAATGTAACATTCCATTATGATGTCATAATGCAAAATTCCATTATGATGTCATAATGTAACATTCCATTATGATGTCATAATGCAAAATTCCATTATGATGTCATAATGTAACATTCCATTATGATGTCATAATGCAAAATTCCATTATGATGTCATAATGCAACATTCCATTATGATGTCATAATGCAAAATTCCATTATGATGTCATAATGTAACATTCCATTATGATGTCATAATGTAACGTCCCATTATGATGTCATAATGCAAAATTCCATTATGATGTCATAATGTAACGTCCCATTATGATGTCATAATGCAAAATTCCATTATGATGTCATAATGTAACATTCCATTATGATGTCATATTGCAAAATTCCATTATGATGTCATAATGCAAAATTCCATTATGATGTCATAATGTAAAATTCCATTATGATGTCATAATGTAACATCCCATTATGATGTCATAATGCAAAATTCCATTATGATGTCATAATGTAACATTCCATTATGATGTCATAATGCAAAATTCCATTATGATGTCATAATGCAATATTCCATTACGATGTCATAATGTAACATGCCATTATGATGTCATAATGCAACATTCCATTATGATGTCATAATGTAACATTCCATTATGATGTCATAATGCAACATTCGATTATGATGTCATAATGTAAAATTCCATTATGATGTCATAATGCAAAATTCCATTATGATGTCATAATGCAAAATTCCATTATGATGTCATAATGTAAAATTCCATTATGATGTCATAATGCAAAATTCCATTATGATGTCATAATGCAAAATTCCATTATGATGTCATATTGTAAAATTCCATTATGATGTCATAATGCAAAATTCCATTATGATGTCATAATGTAAAATTCCATTATGATGTCATAATGCAAAATTCCATTATGATGTCATAATGTAAAATTCCATTATGATGTCATAATGCAACATTCCATTATGATGTCATAATGCAAGATTCCATTATGATGTCATAATGTAACTATCCATTATGATGTCATAATGTAACATTCCATTATGATGTCATAATGTAACATTCCATTATGATGTCATAATGCAAAATTCCATTATGATGTCATAATGTAACATTCCATTATGATGTCATAATGCAAAATTCCATTATGATGTCATAATGCAAAATTCCATTATGATGTAATAATGCAAAATTCCATTATGATGTCATAATGTAACATTCCATTATGATGTCATAATGCAAAATTCCATTATGATGTCATAATGTAACATTCCATTATGATGTCATAATGCAAAATTCCATTATGATGTCATAATGTAACATTCCATTATGATGTCATAATGCAAAATTCCATTATGATGTCATAATGTAACATTCAATTATGATGTCATAATGTAACATCCCATTATGATGTCATAATGCAACATTCCATTATGATGTCATAATGTAATATCCCATTATGATGTCATAATGTAACATTCCATTATGATGTCATAATGCAAAATTCCATTATGATGTCATAATGCAACATTCCATTATGATGTCATAATGCAAAATTCCATTATGATGTCATAATGTAACATTCCATTATGATGTCATAATGTAACGTCCCATTATGATGTCATAATGCAAAATTCCATTATGATGTCATAATGTAACGTCCCATTATGATGTCATAATGCAAAATTCCATTATGATGTCATAATGTAACATTCCATTATGATGTCATAATGCAAAATTCCATTATGATGTCATAATGTAAAATTCCATTATGATCTCATAATGCAAAATTCCATTATGATGTCATAATGTAAAATTCCATTATGATGTCATATTGCAAAATTCCATTATGATGTCATAATGCAAAATTCCATTATGATGTCATAATGTAAAATTCCATTATGATGTCATAATGTAACATCCCATTATGATGTCATAATGCAAAATTCCATTATGATGTCATAATGTAACATTCCATTATGATGTCATAATGCAAAGTTCCATTATGATGTCATAATGTAACATTCCATTATGATGTCATAATGCAAAATTCCATTATGATGTCATAATGTAACATCCCATTATGATGTCATAATGCAAAATTCCATTATGATGTCATAATGTAACATTCCATTATGATGTCATAATGCAAAATTCCATTATGATGTCATAATGTAACATTCCATTATGATGTCATAATGCAAAATTCCATTATGATGTCATAATGCAACATTCCATTATGATGTCATAATGCAAAATTCCATTATGATGTCATAATGTAACATTCCATTATGATGTCATAATGTAACGTCCCATTATGATGTCATAATGCAAAATTCCATTATGATGTCATAATGTAACGTCCCATTATGATGTCATAATGCAAAATTCCATTATGATGTCATAATGTAACGTCCCATTATGATGTCATAATGCAAAATTCCATTATGATGTCATAATGTAACATTCCATTATGATGTCATATTGCAAAATTCCATTATGATGTCATAATGCAAAATTCCATTATGATGTCATAATGTAAAATTCCATTATGATGTCATAATGTAACATCCCATTATGATGTCATAATGCAAAATTCCATTATGATGTCATAATGTAACATTCCATTATGATGTCATAATGCAAAATTCCATTATGATGTCATAATGCAATATTCCATTACGATGTCATAATGTAACATGCCATTATGATGTCATAATGCAACATTCCATTATGATGTCATAATGTAACATTCCATTATGATGTCATAATGCAACATTCGATTATGATGTCATAATGTAAAATTCCATTATGATGTCATAATGCAAAATTCCATTATGATGTCATAATGCAAAATTCCATTATGATGTCATAATGTAAAATTCCATTATGATGTCATAATGCAAAATTCCATTATGATGTCATAATGCAAAATTCCATTATGATGTCATATTGTAAAATTCCATTATGATGTCATAATGCAAAATTCCATTATGATGTCATAATGTAAAATTCCATTATGATGTCATAATGCAAAATTCCATTATGATGTCATAATGTAAAATTCCATTATGATGTCATAATGCAACATTCCATTATGATGTCATAATGCAAGATTCCATTATGATGTCATAATGTAACTATCCATTATGATGTCATAATGTAACATTCCATTATGATGTCATAATGTAACATTCCATTATGATGTCATAATGCAAAATTCCATTATGATGTCATAATGTAACATTCCATTATGATGTCATAAAGCAAAATTCCATTATGATGTCATAATGCAAAATTCCATTATGATGTAATAATGCAAAATTCGATTATGATGTCATAATGTAACATTCCATTATGATGTCATAATGCAAAATTCCATTATGATGTCATAATGTAACATTCCATTATGATGTCATAATGCAAAATTCCATTATGATGTCATAATGTAACATTCAATTATGATGTCATAATGTAACATCCCATTATGATGTCATAATGCAACATTCCATTATGATGTCATAATGTAATATCCCATTATGATGTCATAATGTAACATTCCATTATGATGTCATAATGCAAAATTCCATTATGATGTCATAATGCAACATTCCATTATGATGTCATAATGCAAAATTCCATTATGATGTCATAATGTAACATTCCATTATGATGTCATAATGTAACGTCCCATTATGATGTCATAATGCAAAATTCCATTATGATGTCATAATGTAACGTCCCATTATGATGTCATAATGCAAAATTCCATTATGATGTCATAATGTAACATTCCATTATGATGTCATAATGCAAAATTCCATTATGATGTCATAATGTAAAATTCCATTATGATCTCATAATGCAAAATTCCATTATGATGTCATAATGTAAAATTCCATTATGATGTCATATTGCAAAATTCCATTATGATGTCATAATGCAAAATTCCATTATGATGTCATAATGTAAAATTCCATTATGATGTCATAATGTAACATCCCATTATGATGTCATAATGCAAAATTCCATTATGATGTCATAATGTAACATTCCATTATGATGTCATAATGCAAAGTTCCATTATGATGTCATAATGTAACATTCCATTATGATGTCATAATGCAAAATTCCATTATGATGTCATAATGTAACATCCCATTATGATGTCATAATGCAAAATTCCATTATGATGTCATAATGTAACATTCCATTATGATGTCATAATGCAAAATTCCATTATGATGTCATAATGTAACATTCCATTATGATGTCATAATGCAAAATTCCATTATGATGTCATAATGCAACATTCCATTATGATGTCATAATGCAAAATTCCATTATGATGTCATAATGTAACATTCCATTATGATGTCATAATGTAACGTCCCATTATGATGTCATAATGCAAAATTCCATTATGATGTCATAATGTAACGTCCCATTATGATGTCATAATGCAAAATTCCATTATGATGTCATAATGTAACGTCCCATTATGATGTCATAATGCAAAATTCCATTATGATGTCATAATGTAACATTCCATTATGATGTCATATTGCAAAATTCCATTATGATGTCATAATGCAAAATTCCATTATGATGTCATAATGTAACATTCCATTATGATGTCATAATGCAAAATTCCATTATGATGTCATAATGTAACATTCCATTATGATGTCATAATGCAAAATTCCATTATGATGTCATAATGTAAAATTCCATTATGATGTCATAATGTAACATTCCATTATGATGTCACAATGCAAAATTCCATTATGATGTCATAATGTAACATTCCATTATGATGTCATAATGCAAAATTCCATTATGATGTCATAATTTAACATTCCATTATGATGTCATAATGCAAAATTCCATTATGATGTCATAATGTAACATTCCATTATGATGTCATAATGCAAAATTCCATTATGATGTCATAATGTAACATTCCATTATGATGTCATAATGCAAAATTCCATTATGATGTCATAATGTAACATCCCATTATGATGTCATAATGCAAAATTCCATTATGATGTCATAATGTAACATCCCATTATGATGTCATAATGCAAAAATTCCATTAAGATGTCATAATGTAACATCCCATTATGATGTCATAATGCAAAATTCCATTATGATGTCATAATGCAACATTCCTTTATGATGTCATAATGTAACATTCCATTATGATGTCATATTGCAACTTTCCATTATGATGTCATAATTCAAAATTCCATTATGATGTCATAATGTAACATTCCATTATGATGTCATAATGCAAAATTCCATTATGATGTCATAATGTAACATTCCATTATGATGTCATAATGCAAAATTCCATTATGATGTCATAATGTAACATTCCATTATGATGTCATAATGCAAAATTCCATTATGATGTCATAATGTAACATTCCATTATGATGTCATAATGCAAAATTCCATTATGATGTCATAATGCAACATTCCATTATGATGTCATAATGCAAAATTCCATTATGATGTCATAATGTAACATTCCATTATGATGTCATAATGTAACGTCCCATTATGATGTCATAATGCAAAATTCCATTATGATGTCATAATGTAACGTCCCATTATGATGTCATAATGCAAAATTCCATTATGATGTCATAATGTAACATTCCATTATGATGTCATATTGCAAAATTCCATTATGATGTCATAATGCAAAATTCCATTATGATGTCATAATGTAAAATTCCATTATGATGTCATAATGTAACATCCCATTATGATGTCATAATGCAAAATTCCATTATGATGTCATAATGTAACATTCCATTATGATGTCATAATGCAAAATTCCATTATGATGTCATAATGCAATATTCCATTACGATGTCATAATGTAACATGCCATTATGATGTCATAATGCAACATTCCATTATGATGTCATAATGTAACATTCCATTATGATGTCATAATGCAACATTCGATTATGATGTCATAATGTAAAATTCCATTATGATGTCATAATGCAAAATTCCATTATGATGTCATAATGCAAAATTCCATTATGATGTCATAATGTAAAATTCCATTATGATGTCATAATGCAAAATTCCATTATGATGTCATAATGCAAAATTCCATTATGATGTCATATTGTAAAATTCCATTATGATGTCATAATGCAAAATTCCATTATGATGTCATAATGTAAAATTCCATTATGATGTCATAATGCAAAATTCCATTATGATGTCATAATGTAAAATTCCATTATGATGTCATAATGCAACATTTCATTATGATGTCATAATGCAAGATTCCATTATGATGTCATAATGTAACTATCCATTATGATGTCATAATGTAACATTCCATTATGATGTCATAATGTAACATTCCATTATGATGTCATAATGCAAAATTCCATTATGATGTCATAATGTAACATTCCATTATGATGTCATAATGCAAAATTCCATTATGATGTCATAATGCAAAATTCCATTATGATGTAATAATGCAAAATTCCATTATGATGTCATAATGTAACATTCTATTATGATGTCATAATGCAAAATTCCATTATGATGTCATAATGCAAAATTCCATTATGATGTCATAATGTAAAATTCCATTATGATGTCATAATGTAACATCCCATTATGATGTCATAATGCAAAATTCCATTATGATGTCATAATGTAACATTCCATTATGATGTCATAATGCAAAATTCCATTATGATGTCATAATGCAATATTCCATTACGATGTCATAATGTAACATGCCATTATGATGTCATAATGCAACATTCCATTATGATGTCATAATGTAACATTCCATTATGATGTCATAATGCAACATTCGATTATGATGTCATAATGTAAAATTCCATTATGATGTCATAATGCAAAATTCCATTATGATGTCATAATGCAAAATTCCATTATGATGTCATAATGTAAAATTCCATTATGATGTCATAATGCAAAATTCCATTATGATGTCATAATGCAAAATTCCATTATGATGTCATATTGTAAAATTCCATTATGATGTCATAATGCAAAATTCCATTATGATGTCATAATGTAAAATTCCATTATGATGTCATAATGCAAAATTCCATTATGATGTCATAATGTAAAATTCCATTATGATGTCATAATGCAACATTTCATTATGATGTCATAATGCAAGATTCCATTATGATGTCATAATGTAACTATCCATTATGATGTCATAATGTAACATTCCATTATGATGTCATAATGTAACATTCCATTATGATGTCATAATGCAAAATTCCATTATGATGTCATAATGTAACATTCCATTATGATGTCATAATGCAAAATTCCATTATGATGTCATAATGCAAAATTCCATTATGATGTAATAATGCAAAATTCCATTATGATGTCATAATGTAACATTCCATTATGATGTCATAATGCAAAATTCCATTATGATGTCATAATGTAACATTCCATTATGATGTCATAATGCAAAATTCCATTATGATGTCATAATGTAACATTCCATTATGATGTCATAATGCAAAATTCCATTATGATGTCATAATGTAACATTCAATTATGATGTCATAATGTAACATCCCATTATGATGTCATAATGCAACATTCCATTATGATGTCATAATGTAATATCCCATTATGATGTCATAATGTAACATTCCATTATGATGTCATAATGCAAAATTCCATTATGATGTCATAATGCAACATTCCATTATGATGTCATAATGCAAAATTCCATTATGATGTCATAATGTAACATTCCATTATGATGTCATAATGTAACGTCCCATTATGATGTCATAATGCAAAATTCCATTATGATGTCATAATGTAACGTCCCATTATGATGTCATAATGCAAAATTCCATTATGATGTCATAATGTAACATTCCATTATGATGTCATAATGCAAAATTCCATTATGATGTCATAATGTAAAATTCCATTATGATCTCATAATGCAAAATTCCATTATGATGTCATAATGTAAAATTCCATTATGATGTCATAATGCAACATTCCATTATGATGTCATAATGCAAGATTCCATTATGATGTCATAATGTAACTATCCATTATGATGTCATAATGTAACATACCATTATGATGTCATAATGTAACATTCCATTATGATGTCATAATGCAAAATTCCATTATCATGTCATAATGTAACATTCCATTATGATGTCATAATGCAAAATTCCATTATGATGTCATAATGTAACATTCAATTATGATGTCATAATGTAACATCCCATTATGATGTCATAATGCAACATTCCATTATGATGTCATAATGTAATATCCCATTATGATGTCATAATGTAACATTCCATTATGATGTCATAATGCAAAATTCCATTATGATGTCATAATGCAACATTCCATTATGATGTCATAATGCAAAATTCCATTATGATGTCATAATGTAACATTCCATTATGATGTCATAATGTAACGTCCCATTATGATGTCATAATGCAAAATTCCATTATGATGTCATAATGTAACGTCCCATTATGATGTCATAATGCAAAATTCCATTATGATGTCATAATGTAACATTCCATTATGATGTCATAATGCAAAATTCCATTATGATGTCATAATGTAAAATTCCATTATGATGTCATAATGCAAAATTCCATTATGATGTCATAATGTAAAATTCCATTATGATGTCATAATGTAAAATTCCATTATGATGTCATAATGTAACATCCCATTATGATGTCATAATGCAAAATTCCATTATGATGTCATAATGTAACATTCCATTATGATGTCATAATGCAAAATTCCATTATGATGTCATAATGCAATATTCCATTACGATGTCATAATGTAACATGCCATTATGATGTCATAATGCAACATTCGATTATGATGTCATAATGTAAAATTCCATTATGATGTCATATTGTAAAATTCCATTATGATGTCATAATGCAAAATTCCATTATGATGTCATAATGTAAAATTCCATTATGATGTCATAATGCAAAATTCCATTATGATGTCATAATGTAAAATTCCATTATGATGTCATAATGCAAAATTTCATTATGATGTCATAATGCAAGATTCCATTATGATGTCATAATGTAACTATCCATTATGATGTCATAATGTAACATTCCATTATGATGTCATAATGTAACATTCCATTATGATGTCATAATGCAAAATTCCATTATGATGTCATAATGTAACATTCCATTATGATGTCATAATGCAAAATTCCATTATGATGTCATAATGCAAAATTCCATTATGATGTAATAATGCAAAATTCCATTATGATGTCATAATGTAACATTCCATTATGATGTCATAATGCAAAATTCCATTATGATGTCATAATGTAACATTCAATTATGATGTCATAATGTAACATCCCATTATGATGTCATAATGCAACATTCCATTATGATGTCATAATGTAATATCCCATTATGATGTCATAATGTAACATTCCATTATGATGTCATAATGCAAAATTCCATTATGATGTCATAATGCAACATTCCATTATGATGTCATAATGCAAAATTCCATTATGATGTCATAATGTAACATTCCATTATGATGTCATAATGTAACGTCCCATTATGATGTCATAATGCAAAATTCCATTATGATGTCATAATGTAACGTCCCATTATGATGTCATAATGCAAAATTCCATTATGATGTCATAATGTAACATTCCATTATGATGTCATAATGCAAAATTCCATTATGATGTCATAATGTAAAATTCCATTATGATGTCATAATGCAAAATTCCATTATGATGTCATAATGTAAAATTCCATTATGATGTCATATTGCAAAATTCCATTATGATGTCATAATGCAAAATTCCATTATGATGTCATAATGTAAAATTCCATTATGATGTCATAATGTAACATCCCATTATGATGTCATAATGCAAAATTCCATTATGATGTCATAATGTAACATTCCATTATGATGTCATAATGCAAAATTCCATTATGATGTCATAATGCAATATTCCATTACGATGTCATAATGTAACATGCCATTATGATGTCATAATGCAAAATTCCATTATGATGTCATAATGTAACGTCCCATTATGATGTCATAATGCAAAATTCCATTATGATGTCATAATGTAACATTCCATTATGATGTCATAATGCAAAATTCCATTATGATGTCATAATGTAAAATTCCATTATGATGTCATAATGCAAAATTCCATTATGATGTCATAATGTAAAATTCCATTATGATGTCATAATGCAACATTCCATTATGATGTCATAATGCAAGATTCCATTATGATGTCATAATGTAACTATCCATTATGATGTCATAATGTAACATACCATTATGATGTCATAATGTAACATTCCATTATGATGTCATAATGCAAAATTCCATTATCATGTCATAATGTAACATTCCATTATGATGTCATAATGCAAAATTCCATTATGATGTCATAATGTAACATTCAATTATGATGTCATAATGTAACATCCCATTATGATGTCATAATGCAACATTCCATTATGATGTCATAATGTAATATCCCATTATGATGTCATAATGTAACATTCCATTATGATGTCATAATGCAAAATTCCATTATGATGTCATAATGCAACATTCCATTATGATGTCATAATGCAAAATTCCATTATGATGTCATAATGTAACATTCCATTATGATGTCATAATGTAACGTCCCATTATGATGTCATAATGCAAAATTCCATTATGATGTCATAATGTAACGTCCCATTATGATGTCATAATGCAAAATTCCATTATGATGTCATAATGTAACATTCCATTATGATGTCATAATGCAAAATTCCATTATGATGTCATAATGTAAAATTCCATTATGATGTCATAATGCAAAATTCCATTATGATGTCATAATGTAAAATTCCATTATGATGTCATAATGTAAAATTCCATTATGATGTCATAATGTAACATCCCATTATGATGTCATAATGCAAAATTCCATTATGATGTCATAATGTAACATTCCATTATGATGTCATAATGCAAAATTCCATTATGATGTCATAATGCAATATTCCATTACGATGTCATAATGTAACATGCCATTATGATGTCATAATGCAACATTCGATTATGATGTCATAATGTAAAATTCCATTATGATGTCATATTGTAAAATTCCATTATGATGTCATAATGCAAAATTCCATTATGATGTCATAATGTAAAATTCCATTATGATGTCATAATGCAAAATTCCATTATGATGTCATAATGTAAAATTCCATTATGATGTCATAATGCAAAATTTCATTATGATGTCATAATGCAAGATTCCATTATGATGTCATAATGTAACTATCCATTATGATGTCATAATGTAACATTCCATTATGATGTCATAATGTAACATTCCATTATGATGTCATAATGCAAAATTCCATTATGATGTCATAATGTAACATTCCATTATGATGTCATAATGCAAAATTCCATTATGATGTCATAATGCAAAATTCCATTATGATGTAATAATGCAAAATTCCATTATGATGTCATAATGTAACATTCCATTATGATGTCATAATGCAAAATTCCATTATGATGTCATAATGTAACATTCAATTATGATGTCATAATGTAACATCCCATTATGATGTCATAATGCAACATTCCATTATGATGTCATAATGTAATATCCCATTATGATGTCATAATGTAACATTCCATTATGATGTCATAATGCAAAATTCCATTATGATGTCATAATGCAACATTCCATTATGATGTCATAATGCAAAATTCCATTATGATGTCATAATGTAACATTCCATTATGATGTCATAATGTAACGTCCCATTATGATGTCATAATGCAAAATTCCATTATGATGTCATAATGTAACGTCCCATTATGATGTCATAATGCAAAATTCCATTATGATGTCATAATGTAACATTCCATTATGATGTCATAATGCAAAATTCCATTATGATGTCATAATGTAAAATTCCATTATGATGTCATAATGCAAAATTCCATTATGATGTCATAATGTAAAATTCCATTATGATGTCATATTGCAAAATTCCATTATGATGTCATAATGCAAAATTCCATTATGATGTCATAATGTAAAATTCCATTATGATGTCATAATGTAACATCCCATTATGATGTCATAATGCAAAATTCCATTATGATGTCATAATGTAACATTCCATTATGATGTCATAATGCAAAATTCCATTATGATGTCATAATGCAATATTCCATTACGATGTCATAATGTAACATGCCATTATGATGTCATAATGCAACATTCCATTATGATGTCATAATGTAACATTCCATTATGATGTCATAATGCAACATTCGATTATGATGTCATAATGTAAAATTCCATTATGATGTCATATTGTAAAATTCCATTATGATGTCATAATGCAAAATTCCATTATGATGTCATAATGTAAAATTCCATTATGATGTCATAATGTAAAATTCCATTATGATGTCATAATGTAACATCCCATTATGATGTCATAATGCAAAATTCCATATGATGTCATAATGTACCGTTCCATTATGATGTTATAATGCAAAATTCCATTATGATGTCATAATGCAATATTCCATTATGATGTCATAATGTAACATTCCATTATGATGTCATAATGCAACATTCCATTATGATGTCATAATGTAACATTCCATTATGATGTCATAATGCAACATTCGATTATGATGTCATAATGCAAAATTCCATTATGATGTCATAATGTAACATTCCATTATGATGTCATAATGCAAAATTCCATTATGATGTCATAATGTAAAATTCCATTATGATGTCATAATGTAACATCCCATTATGATGTCATAATGCAAAATTCCATATGATGTCATAATGTACCATTCCATTATGATGTCATAATGCAAAATTCCATTATGATGTCATAATGCAATATTCCATTATGATGTCATAATGTAACATTCCATTATGATGTCATAATGCAACATTCCATTATGATGTCATAATGTAACATTCCATTATGATGTCATAATGCAACATTCGATTATGATGTCATAATGCAAAATTCCATTATGATGTCATAATGTAACATTCCATTATGATGTCATAATGCAAAATTCCATTATGATGTCATAATGTAACATTCCATAATGATGTCATAATGCAAAATTCCATTATGATGTCATAATGTAACATTCAATTATGATGTCATAATGTAACATCCCATTATGATGTCATAATGCAACATTCCATTATGATGTCATAATGTAATATCCCATTATGATGTCATAATGCAAAATTCCATTATGATGTCATAATGTAACATTCCATTATGATGTCATAATGCAAAATTCCATTATGATGTCATAATGTAACATTCCATTATGATGTCATAATGCAAAATTCCATTATGATGTCATAATGTAAAATTCCATTATGATGTCATAATGTAACATTCCATTATGATGTCACAATGCAAAATTCCATTATGATGTCATAATGTAACATTCCATTATGATGTCATAATGCAAAATTCCATTATGATGTCATAATGCAACATTCCATTATGATGTCATAATGCAAAATTCCATTATGATGTCATAATGTAACATTCCATTATGATGTCATAATGTAACGTCCCATTATGATGTCATAATGCAAAATTCCATTATGATGTCATAATGTAACGTCCCATTATGATGTCATAATGCAAAATTCCATTATGATGTCATAATGTAACATTCCATTATGATGTCATAATGCAAAATTCCATTATGATGTCATAATGTAAAATTCCATTATGATGTCATAATGCAAAATTCCATTATGATGTCATAATGTAAAATTCCATTATGATGTCATATTGCAAAATTCCATTATGATGTCATAATGCAAAATTCCATTATGATGTCATAATGTAAAATTCCATTATGATGTCATAATGTAACATCCCATTATGATGTCATAATGCAAAATTCCATTATGATGTCATAATGTAACATTCCATTATGATGTCATAATGCAAAATTCCATTATGATGTCATAATGCAATATTCCATTACGATGTCATAATGTAACATGCCATTATGATGTCATAATGCAACATTCCATTATGATGTCATAATGTAACATTCCATTATGATGTCATAATGCAACATTCGATTATGATGTCATAATGTAAAATTCCATTATGATGTCATATTGTAAAATTCCATTATGATGTCATAATGCAAAATTCCATTATGATGTCATAATGTAAAATTCCATTATGATGTCATAATGCAAAATTCCATTATGATGTCATAATGTAAAATTCCATTATGATGTCATAATGCAAAATTTCATTATGATGTCATAATGCAAGATTCCATTATGATGTCATAATGTAACTATCCATTATGATGTCATAATGTAACATTCCATTATGATGTCATAATGTAACATTCCATTATGATGTCATAATGCAAAATTCCATTATGATGTCATAATGTAACATTCCATTATGATGTCATAATGCAAAATTCCATTATGATGTCATAATGCAAAATTCCATTATGATGTAATAATGCAAAATTCCATTATGATGTCATAATGTAACATTCCATTATGATGTCATAATGCAAAATTCCATTATGATGTCATAATGTAACATTCAATTATGATGTCATAATGTAACATCCCATTATGATGTCATAATGCAACATTCCATTATGATGTCATAATGTAACATCCCATTATGATGTCATAATGTAACATTCCATTATGATGTCATAATGCAAAATTCCATTATGATGTCATAATGCAACATTCCATTATGATGTCATAATGCAAAATTCCATTATGATGTCATAATGTAACATTCCATTATGATGTCATAATGTAACGTCCCATTATGATGTCATAATGCAAAATTCCATTATGATGTCATAATGTAACGTCCCATTATGATGTCATAATGCAAAATTCCATTATGATGTCATAATGTAACATTCCATTATGATGTCATAATGCAAAATTCCATTATGATGTCATAATGTAAAATTCCATTATGATGTCATAATGCAAAATTCCATTATGATGTCATAATGTAAAATTCCATTATGATGTCATATTGCAAAATTCCATTATGATGTCATAATGCAAAATTCCATTATGATGTCATAATGTAAAATTCCATTATGATGTCATAATGTAAAATTCCATTATGATGTCATAATGTAACATCCCATTATGATGTCATAATGCAAAATTCCATATGATGTCATAATGTACCGTTCCATTATGATGTTATAATGCAAAATTCCATTATGATGTCATAATGCAATATTCCATTATGATGTCATAATGTAACATTCCATTATGATGTCATAATGCAACATTCCATTATGATGTCATAATGTAACATTCCATTATGATGTCATAATGCAACATTCGATTATGATGTCATAATGCAAAATTCCATTATGATGTCATAATGTAACATTCCATTATGATGTCATAATGCAAAATTCCATTATGATGTCATAATGTAAAATTCCATTATGATGTCATAATGTAACATCCCATTATGATGTCATAATGCAAAATTCCATATGATGTCATAATGTACCATTCCATTATGATGTCATAATGCAAAATTCCATTATGATGTCATAATGCAATATTCCATTATGATGTCATAATGTAACATTCCATTATGATGTCATAATGCAACATTCCATTATGATGTCATAATGTAACATTCCATTATGATGTCATAATGCAACATTCGATTATGATGTCATAATGCAAAATTCCATTATGATGTCATAATGTAACATTCCATTATGATGTCATAATGCAAAATTCCATTATGATGTCATAATGTAACATTCCATAATGATGTCATAATGCAAAATTCCATTATGATGTCATAATGTAACATTCAATTATGATGTCATAATGTAACATCCCATTATGATGTCATAATGCAACATTCCATTATGATGTCATAATGTAATATCCCATTATGATGTCATAATGCAAAATTCCATTATGATGTCATAATGTAACATTCCATTATGATGTCATAATGCAAAATTCCATTATGATGTCATAATGTAACATTCCATTATGATGTCATAATGCAAAATTCCATTATGATGTCATAATGTAAAATTCCATTATGATGTCATAATGTAACATTCCATTATGATGTCACAATGCAAAATTCCATTATGATGTCATAATGTAACATTCCATTATGATGTCATAATGCAAAATTCCATTATGATGTCATAATTTAACATTCCATTATGATGTCATAATGCAAAATTCCATTATGATGTCATAATGTAACATTCCATTATGATGTCATAATGCAAAATTCCATTATGATGTCATAATGTAACATTCCATTATGATGTCATAATGCAAAATTCCATTATGATGTCATAATGTAACATCCCATTATGATGTCATAATGCAAAATTCCATTATGATGTCATAATGTAACATCCCATTATGATGTCATAATGCAAAAATTCCATTAAGATGTCATAATGTAACATCCCATTATGATGTCATAATGCAAAATTCCATTATGATGTCATAATGCAACATTCCTTTATGATGTCATAATGTAACATTCCATTATGATGTCATATTGCAACTTTCCATTATGATGTCATAATTCAAAATTCCATTATGATGTCATAATGTAACATTCCATTATGATGTCATAATGCAAAATTCCATTATGATGTCATAATGTAACATTCCATTATGATGTCATAATGCAAAATTCCATTATGATGTCATAATGTAACATTCCATTAT
This sequence comes from Eleutherodactylus coqui, assembly GCF_035609145.1. Classification (NCBI taxonomy): domain Eukaryota; kingdom Metazoa; phylum Chordata; class Amphibia; order Anura; family Eleutherodactylidae; genus Eleutherodactylus; species Eleutherodactylus coqui. The sequence continues at coordinate 150,586,876 of NC_089843.1, read as the reverse complement.
GATGTCATAATGCAAAATTCCATTATGATGTCATAATGTAACATTCCATTATGATGTCATAATGCAAAATTCCATTATGATGTCATAATGCAACATTCCATTATGATGTCATAATGCAAAATTCCATTATGATGTCATAATGTAACATTCCATTATGATGTCATAATGTAACGTCCCATTATGATGTCATAATGCAAAATTCCATTATGATGTCATAATGTAACGTCCCATTATGATGTCATAATGCAAAATTCCATTATGATGTCATAATGTAACATTCCATTATGATGTCATATTGCAAAATTCCATTATGATGTCATAATGCAAAATTCCATTATGATGTCATAATGTAAAATTCCATTATGATGTCATAATGTAACATCCCATTATGATGTCATAATGCAAAATTCCATTATGATGTCATAATGTAACATTCCATTATGATGTCATAATGCAAAATTCCATTATGATGTCATAATGCAATATTCCATTACGATGTCATAATGTAACATGCCATTATGATGTCATAATGCAACATTCCATTATGATGTCATAATGTAACATTCCATTATGATGTCATAATGCAACATTCGATTATGATGTCATAATGTAAAATTCCATTATGATGTCATAATGCAAAATTCCATTATGATGTCATAATGCAAAATTCCATTATGATGTCATAATGTAAAATTCCATTATGATGTCATAATGCAAAATTCCATTATGATGTCATAATGCAAAATTCCATTATGATGTCATATTGTAAAATTCCATTATGATGTCATAATGCAAAATTCCATTATGATGTCATAATGTAAAATTCCATTATGATGTCATAATGCAAAATTCCATTATGATGTCATAATGTAAAATTCCATTATGATGTCATAATGCAACATTCCATTATGATGTCATAATGCAAGATTCCATTATGATGTCATAATGTAACTATCCATTATGATGTCATAATGTAACATTCCATTATGATGTCATAATGTAACATTCCATTATGATGTCATAATGCAAAATTCCATTATGATGTCATAATGTAACATTCCATTATGATGTCATAATGCAAAATTCCATTATGATGTCATAATGCAAAATTCCATTATGATGTAATAATGCAAAATTCCATTATGATGTCATAATGTAACATTCCATTATGATGTCATAATGCAAAATTCCATTATGATGTCATAATGTAACATTCCATTATGATGTCATAATGCAAAATTCCATTATGATGTCATAATGTAACATTCAATTATGATGTCATAATGTAACATCCCATTATGATGTCATAATGCAACATTCCATTATGATGTCATAATGTAATATCCCATTATGATGTCATAATGTAACATTCCATTATGATGTCATAATGCAAAATTCCATTATGATGTCATAATGCAACATTCCATTATGATGTCATAATGCAAAATTCCATTATGATGTCATAATGTAACATTCCATTATGATGTCATAATGTAACGTCCCATTATGATGTCATAATGCAAAATTCCATTATGATGTCATAATGTAACGTCCCATTATGATGTCATAATGCAAAATTCCATTATGATGTCATAATGTAACATTCCATTATGATGTCATAATGCAAAATTCCATTATGATGTCATAATGTAAAATTCCATTATGATCTCATAATGCAAAATTCCATTATGATGTCATAATGTAAAATTCCATTATGATGTCATATTGCAAAATTCCATTATGATGTCATAATGCAAAATTCCATTATGATGTCATAATGTAAAATTCCATTATGATGTCATAATGTAACATCCCATTATGATGTCATAATGCAAAATTCCATTATGATGTCATAATGTAACATTCCATTATGATGTCATAATGCAAAGTTCCATTATGATGTCATAATGTAACATTCCATTATGATGTCATAATGCAAAATTCCATTATGATGTCATAATGTAACATCCCATTATGATGTCATAATGCAAAATTCCATTATGATGTCATAATGTAACATTCCATTATGATGTCATAATGCAAAATTCCATTATGATGTCATAATGTAACATTCCATTATGATGTCATAATGCAACATTCCATTATGATGTCATAATGTAACATTCCATTATGATGTCATAATGCAACATTCGATTATGATGTCATAATGCAAAATTCCATTATGATGTCATAATGTAACATTCCATTATGATGTCATAATGCAAAATTCCATTATGATGTCATAATGTAACATTCCATAATGATGTCATAATGCAAAATTCCATTATGATGTCATAATGTAACATTCAATTATGATGTCATAATGTAACATCCCATTATGATGTCATAATGCAACATTCCATTATGATGTCATAATGTAATATCCCATTATGATGTCATAATGCAAAATTCCATTATGATGTCATAATGTAACATTCCATTATGATGTCATAATGCAAAATTCCATTATGATGTCATAATGTAACATTCCATTATGATGTCATAATGCAAAATTCCATTATGATGTCATAATGTAAAATTCCATTATGATGTCATAATGTAACATTCCATTATGATGTCACAATGCAAAATTCCATTATGATGTCATAATGTAACATTCCATTATGATGTCATAATGCAAAATTCCATTATGATGTCATAATGCAACATTCCATTATGATGTCATAATGCAAAATTCCATTATGATGTCATAATGTAACATTCCATTATGATGTCATAATGTAACGTCCCATTATGATGTCATAATGCAAAATTCCATTATGATGTCATAATGTAACGTCCCATTATGATGTCATAATGCAAAATTCCATTATGATGTCATAATGTAACATTCCATTATGATGTCATAATGCAAAATTCCATTATGATGTCATAATGTAAAATTCCATTATGATGTCATAATGCAAAATTCCATTATGATGTCATAATGTAAAATTCCATTATGATGTCATATTGCAAAATTCCATTATGATGTCATAATGCAAAATTCCATTATGATGTCATAATGTAAAATTCCATTATGATGTCATAATGTAACATCCCATTATGATGTCATAATGCAAAATTCCATTATGATGTCATAATGTAACATTCCATTATGATGTCATAATGCAAAATTCCATTATGATGTCATAATGCAATATTCCATTACGATGTCATAATGTAACATGCCATTATGATGTCATAATGCAACATTCCATTATGATGTCATAATGTAACATTCCATTATGATGTCATAATGCAACATTCGATTATGATGTCATAATGTAAAATTCCATTATGATGTCATATTGTAAAATTCCATTATGATGTCATAATGCAAAATTCCATTATGATGTCATAATGTAAAATTCCATTATGATGTCATAATGCAAAATTCCATTATGATGTCATAATGTAAAATTCCATTATGATGTCATAATGCAAAATTTCATTATGATGTCATAATGCAAGATTCCATTATGATGTCATAATGTAACTATCCATTATGATGTCATAATGTAACATTCCATTATGATGTCATAATGTAACATTCCATTATGATGTCATAATGCAAAATTCCATTATGATGTCATAATGTAACATTCCATTATGATGTCATAATGCAAAATTCCATTATGATGTCATAATGCAAAATTCCATTATGATGTAATAATGCAAAATTCCATTATGATGTCATAATGTAACATTCCATTATGATGTCATAATGCAAAATTCCATTATGATGTCATAATGTAACATTCAATTATGATGTCATAATGTAACATCCCATTATGATGTCATAATGCAACATTCCATTATGATGGCATAATGTAATATCCCATTATGATGTCATAATGTAACATTCCATTATGATGTCATAATGCAAAATTCCATTATGATGTCATAATGCAACATTCCATTATGATGTCATAATGCAAAATTCCATTATGATGTCATAATGTAACATTCCATTATGATGTCATAATGTAACGTCCCATTATGATGTCATAATGCAAAATTCCATTATGATGTCATAATGTAACGTCCCATTATGATGTCATAATGCAAAATTCCATTATGATGTCATAATGTAACATTCCATTATGATGTCATAATGCAAAATTCCATTATGATGTCATAATGTAAAATTCCATTATGATGTCATAATGCAAAATTCCATTATGATGTCATAATGTAAAATTCCATTATGATGTCATATTGCAAAATTCCATTATGATGTCATAATGCAAAATTCCATTATGATGTCATAATGTAAAATTCCATTATGATGTCATAATGTAACATCCCATTATGATGTCATAATGCAAAATTCCATTATGATGTCATAATGTAACATTCCATTATGATGTCATAATGCAAAATTCCATTATGATGTCATAATGCAATATTCCATTACGATGTCATAATGTAACATGCCATTATGATGTCATAATGCAACATTCCATTATGATGTCATAATGTAACATTCCATTATGATGTCATAATGCAACATTCGATTATGATGTCATAATGTAAAATTCCATTATGATGTCATATTGTAAAATTCCATTATGATGTCATAATGCAAAATTCCATTATGATGTCATAATGTAAAATTCCATTATGATGTCATAATGTAAAATTCCATTATGATGTCATAATGTAACATCCCATTATGATGTCATAATGCAAAATTCCATATGATGTCATAATGTACCGTTCCATTATGATGTTATAATGCAAAATTCCATTATGATGTCATAATGCAATATTCCATTATGATGTCATAATGTAACATTCCATTATGATGTCATAATGCAACATTCCATTATGATGTCATAATGTAACATTCCATTATGATGTCATAATGCAACATTCGATTATGATGTCATAATGCAAAATTCCATTATGATGTCATAATGTAACATTCCATTATGATGTCATAATGCAAAATTCCATTATGATGTCATAATGTAAAATTCCATTATGATGTCATAATGTAACATCCCATTATGATGTCATAATGCAAAATTCCATATGATGTCATAATGTACCATTCCATTATGATGTCATAATGCAAAATTCCATTATGATGTCATAATGCAATATTCCATTATGATGTCATAATGTAACATTCCATTATGATGTCATAATGCAACATTCCATTATGATGTCATAATGTAACATTCCATTATGATGTCATAATGCAACATTCGATTATGATGTCATAATGCAAAATTCCATTATGATGTCATAATGTAACATTCCATTATGATGTCATAATGCAAAATTCCATTATGATGTCATAATGTAACATTCCATAATGATGTCATAATGCAAAATTCCATTATGATGTCATAATGTAACATTCAATTATGATGTCATAATGTAACATCCCATTATGATGTCATAATGCAACATTCCATTATGATGTCATAATGTAATATCCCATTATGATGTCATAATGCAAAATTCCATTATGATGTCATAATGTAACATTCCATTATGATGTCATAATGCAAAATTCCATTATGATGTCATAATGTAACATTCCATTATGATGTCATAATGCAAAATTCCATTATGATGTCATAATGTAAAATTCCATTATGATGTCATAATGTAACATTCCATTATGATGTCACAATGCAAAATTCCATTATGATGTCATAATGTAACATTCCATTATGATGTCATAATGCAAAATTCCATTATGATGTCATAATTTAACATTCCATTATGATGTCATAATGCAAAATTCCATTATGATGTCATAATGTAACATTCCATTATGATGTCATAATGCAAAATTCCATTATGATGTCATAATGTAACATTCCATTATGATGTCATAATGCAAAATTCCATTATGATGTCATAATGTAACATCCCATTATGATGTCATAATGCAAAATTCCATTATGATGTCATAATGTAACATCCCATTATGATGTCATAATGCAAAAATTCCATTAAGATGTCATAATGTAACATCCCATTATGATGTCATAATGCAAAATTCCATTATGATGTCATAATGCAACATTCCTTTATGATGTCATAATGTAACATTCCATTATGATGTCATATTGCAACTTTCCATTATGATGTCATAATTCAAAATTCCATTATGATGTCATAATGTAACATTCCATTATGATGTCATAATGCAAAATTCCATTATGATGTCATAATGTAACATTCCATTATGATGTCATAATGCAAAATTCCATTATGATGTCATAATGTAACATTCCATTATGATGTCATAATGCAAAATTCCATTATGATGTCATAATGTAACATTCCATTATGATGTCATAATGCAAAATTCCATTATGATGTCATAATGCAACATTCCATTATGATGTCATAATGCAAAATTCCATTATGATGTCATAATGTAACATTCCATTATGATGTCATAATGTAACGTCCCATTATGATGTCATAATGCAAAATTCCATTATGATGTCATAATGTAACGTCCCATTATGATGTCATAATGCAAAATTCCATTATGATGTCATAATGTAACATTCCATTATGATGTCATATTGCAAAATTCCATTATGATGTCATAATGCAAAATTCCATTATGATGTCATAATGTAAAATTCCATTATGATGTCATAATGTAACATCCCATTATGATGTCATAATGCAAAATTCCATTATGATGTCATAATGTAACATTCCATTATGATGTCATAATGCAAAATTCCATTATGATGTCATAATGCAATATTCCATTACGATGTCATAATGTAACATGCCATTATGATGTCATAATGCAACATTCCATTATGATGTCATAATGTAACATTCCATTATGATGTCATAATGCAACATTCGATTATGATGTCATAATGTAAAATTCCATTATGATGTCATAATGCAAAATTCCATTATGATGTCATAATGCAAAATTCCATTATGATGTCATAATGTAAAATTCCATTATGATGTCATAATGCAAAATTCCATTATGATGTCATAATGCAAAATTCCATTATGATGTCATATTGTAAAATTCCATTATGATGTCATAATGCAAAATTCCATTATGATGTCATAATGTAAAATTCCATTATGATGTCATAATGCAAAATTCCATTATGATGTCATAATGTAAAATTCCATTATGATGTCATAATGCAACATTCCATTATGATGTCATAATGCAAGATTCCATTATGATGTCATAATGTAACTATCCATTATGATGTCATAATGTAACATTCCATTATGATGTCATAATGTAACATTCCATTATGATGTCATAATGCAAAATTCCATTATGATGTCATAATGTAACATTCCATTATGATGTCATAATGCAAAATTCCATTATGATGTCATAATGCAAAATTCCATTATGATGTAATAATGCAAAATTCCATTATGATGTCATAATGTAACATTCCATTATGATGTCATAATGCAAAATTCCATTATGATGTCATAATGTAACATTCCATTATGATGTCATAATGCAAAATTCCATTATGATGTCATAATGTAACATTCCATTATGATGTCATAATGCAAAATTCCATTATGATGTCATAATGTAACATTCAATTATGATGTCATAATGTAACATCCCATTATGATGTCATAATGCAACATTCCATTATGATGTCATAATGTAATATCCCATTATGATGTCATAATGTAACATTCCATTATGATGTCATAATGCAAAATTCCATTATGATGTCATAATGCAACATTCCATTATGATGTCATAATGCAAAATTCCATTATGATGTCATAATGTAACATTCCATTATGATGTCATAATGTAACGTCCCATTATGATGTCATAATGCAAAATTCCATTATGATGTCATAATGTAACGTCCCATTATGATGTCATAATGCAAAATTCCATTATGATGTCATAATGTAACATTCCATTATGATGTCATAATGCAAAATTCCATTATGATGTCATAATGTAAAATTCCATTATGATCTCATAATGCAAAATTCCATTATGATGTCATAATGTAAAATTCCATTATGATGTCATATTGCAAAATTCCATTATGATGTCATAATGCAAAATTCCATTATGATGTCATAATGTAAAATTCCATTATGATGTCATAATGTAACATCCCATTATGATGTCATAATGCAAAATTCCATTATGATGTCATAATGTAACATTCCATTATGATGTCATAATGCAAAGTTCCATTATGATGTCATAATGTAACATTCCATTATGATGTCATAATGCAAAATTCCATTATGATGTCATAATGTAACATCCCATTATGATGTCATAATGCAAAATTCCATTATGATGTCATAATGTAACATTCCATTATGATGTCATAATGCAAAATTCCATTATGATGTCATAATGTAACATTCCATTATGATGTCATAATGCAAAATTCCATTATGATGTCATAATGCAACATTCCATTATGATGTCATAATGCAAAATTCCATTATGATGTCATAATGTAACATTCCATTATGATGTCATAATGTAACGTCCCATTATGATGTCATAATGCAAAATTCCATTATGATGTCATAATGTAACGTCCCATTATGATGTCATAATGCAAAATTCCATTATGATGTCATAATGTAACGTCCCATTATGATGTCATAATGCAAAATTCCATTATGATGTCATAATGTAACATTCCATTATGATGTCATATTGCAAAATTCCATTATGATGTCATAATGCAAAATTCCATTATGATGTCATAATGTAAAATTCCATTATGATGTCATAATGTAACATCCCATTATGATGTCATAATGCAAAATTCCATTATGATGTCATAATGTAACATTCCATTATGATGTCATAATGCAAAATTCCATTATGATGTCATAATGCAATATTCCATTACGATGTCATAATGTAACATGCCATTATGATGTCATAATGCAACATTCCATTATGATGTCATAATGTAACATTCCATTATGATGTCATAATGCAACATTCGATTATGATGTCATAATGTAAAATTCCATTATGATGTCATAATGCAAAATTCCATTATGATGTCATAATGCAAAATTCCATTATGATGTCATAATGTAAAATTCCATTATGATGTCATAATGCAAAATTCCATTATGATGTCATAATGCAAAATTCCATTATGATGTCATATTGTAAAATTCCATTATGATGTCATAATGCAAAATTCCATTATGATGTCATAATGTAAAATTCCATTATGATGTCATAATGCAAAATTCCATTATGATGTCATAATGTAAAATTCCATTATGATGTCATAATGCAACATTCCATTATGATGTCATAATGCAAGATTCCATTATGATGTCATAATGTAACTATCCATTATGATGTCATAATGTAACATTCCATTATGATGTCATAATGTAACATTCCATTATGATGTCATAATGCAAAATTCCATTATGATGTCATAATGTAACATTCCATTATGATGTCATAAAGCAAAATTCCATTATGATGTCATAATGCAAAATTCCATTATGATGTAATAATGCAAAATTCGATTATGATGTCATAATGTAACATTCCATTATGATGTCATAATGCAAAATTCCATTATGATGTCATAATGTAACATTCCATTATGATGTCATAATGCAAAATTCCATTATGATGTCATAATGTAACATTCAATTATGATGTCATAATGTAACATCCCATTATGATGTCATAATGCAACATTCCATTATGATGTCATAATGTAATATCCCATTATGATGTCATAATGTAACATTCCATTATGATGTCATAATGCAAAATTCCATTATGATGTCATAATGCAACATTCCATTATGATGTCATAATGCAAAATTCCATTATGATGTCATAATGTAACATTCCATTATGATGTCATAATGTAACGTCCCATTATGATGTCATAATGCAAAATTCCATTATGATGTCATAATGTAACGTCCCATTATGATGTCATAATGCAAAATTCCATTATGATGTCATAATGTAACATTCCATTATGATGTCATAATGCAAAATTCCATTATGATGTCATAATGTAAAATTCCATTATGATCTCATAATGCAAAATTCCATTATGATGTCATAATGTAAAATTCCATTATGATGTCATATTGCAAAATTCCATTATGATGTCATAATGCAAAATTCCATTATGATGTCATAATGTAAAATTCCATTATGATGTCATAATGTAACATCCCATTATGATGTCATAATGCAAAATTCCATTATGATGTCATAATGTAACATTCCATTATGATGTCATAATGCAAAGTTCCATTATGATGTCATAATGTAACATTCCATTATGATGTCATAATGCAAAATTCCATTATGATGTCATAATGTAACATCCCATTATGATGTCATAATGCAAAATTCCATTATGATGTCATAATGTAACATTCCATTATGATGTCATAATGCAAAATTCCATTATGATGTCATAATGTAACATTCCATTATGATGTCATAATGCAAAATTCCATTATGATGTCATAATGCAACATTCCATTATGATGTCATAATGCAAAATTCCATTATGATGTCATAATGTAACATTCCATTATGATGTCATAATGTAACGTCCCATTATGATGTCATAATGCAAAATTCCATTATGATGTCATAATGTAACGTCCCATTATGATGTCATAATGCAAAATTCCATTATGATGTCATAATGTAACGTCCCATTATGATGTCATAATGCAAAATTCCATTATGATGTCATAATGTAACATTCCATTATGATGTCATATTGCAAAATTCCATTATGATGTCATAATGCAAAATTCCATTATGATGTCATAATGTAACATTCCATTATGATGTCATAATGCAAAATTCCATTATGATGTCATAATGTAACATTCCATTATGATGTCATAATGCAAAATTCCATTATGATGTCATAATGTAAAATTCCATTATGATGTCATAATGTAACATTCCATTATGATGTCACAATGCAAAATTCCATTATGATGTCATAATGTAACATTCCATTATGATGTCATAATGCAAAATTCCATTATGATGTCATAATTTAACATTCCATTATGATGTCATAATGCAAAATTCCATTATGATGTCATAATGTAACATTCCATTATGATGTCATAATGCAAAATTCCATTATGATGTCATAATGTAACATTCCATTATGATGTCATAATGCAAAATTCCATTATGATGTCATAATGTAACATCCCATTATGATGTCATAATGCAAAATTCCATTATGATGTCATAATGTAACATCCCATTATGATGTCATAATGCAAAAATTCCATTAAGATGTCATAATGTAACATCCCATTATGATGTCATAATGCAAAATTCCATTATGATGTCATAATGCAACATTCCTTTATGATGTCATAATGTAACATTCCATTATGATGTCATATTGCAACTTTCCATTATGATGTCATAATTCAAAATTCCATTATGATGTCATAATGTAACATTCCATTATGATGTCATAATGCAAAATTCCATTATGATGTCATAATGTAACATTCCATTATGATGTCATAATGCAAAATTCCATTATGATGTCATAATGTAACATTCCATTATGATGTCATAATGCAAAATTCCATTATGATGTCATAATGTAACATTCCATTATGATGTCATAATGCAAAATTCCATTATGATGTCATAATGCAACATTCCATTATGATGTCATAATGCAAAATTCCATTATGATGTCATAATGTAACATTCCATTATGATGTCATAATGTAACGTCCCATTATGATGTCATAATGCAAAATTCCATTATGATGTCATAATGTAACGTCCCATTATGATGTCATAATGCAAAATTCCATTATGATGTCATAATGTAACATTCCATTATGATGTCATATTGCAAAATTCCATTATGATGTCATAATGCAAAATTCCATTATGATGTCATAATGTAAAATTCCATTATGATGTCATAATGTAACATCCCATTATGATGTCATAATGCAAAATTCCATTATGATGTCATAATGTAACATTCCATTATGATGTCATAATGCAAAATTCCATTATGATGTCATAATGCAATATTCCATTACGATGTCATAATGTAACATGCCATTATGATGTCATAATGCAACATTCCATTATGATGTCATAATGTAACATTCCATTATGATGTCATAATGCAACATTCGATTATGATGTCATAATGTAAAATTCCATTATGATGTCATAATGCAAAATTCCATTATGATGTCATAATGCAAAATTCCATTATGATGTCATAATGTAAAATTCCATTATGATGTCATAATGCAAAATTCCATTATGATGTCATAATGCAAAATTCCATTATGATGTCATATTGTAAAATTCCATTATGATGTCATAATGCAAAATTCCATTATGATGTCATAATGTAAAATTCCATTATGATGTCATAATGCAAAATTCCATTATGATGTCATAATGTAAAATTCCATTATGATGTCATAATGCAACATTTCATTATGATGTCATAATGCAAGATTCCATTATGATGTCATAATGTAACTATCCATTATGATGTCATAATGTAACATTCCATTATGATGTCATAATGTAACATTCCATTATGATGTCATAATGCAAAATTCCATTATGATGTCATAATGTAACATTCCATTATGATGTCATAATGCAAAATTCCATTATGATGTCATAATGCAAAATTCCATTATGATGTAATAATGCAAAATTCCATTATGATGTCATAATGTAACATTCCATTATGATGTCATAATGCAAAATTCCATTATGATGTCATAATGCAAAATTCCATTATGATGTCATAATGTAAAATTCCATTATGATGTCATAATGTAACATCCCATTATGATGTCATAATGCAAAATTCCATTATGATGTCATAATGTAACATTCCATTATGATGTCATAATGCAAAATTCCATTATGATGTCATAATGCAATATTCCATTACGATGTCATAATGTAACATGCCATTATGATGTCATAATGCAACATTCCATTATGATGTCATAATGTAACATTCCATTATGATGTCATAATGCAACATTCGATTATGATGTCATAATGTAAAATTCCATTATGATGTCATAATGCAAAATTCCATTATGATGTCATAATGCAAAATTCCATTATGATGTCATAATGTAAAATTCCATTATGATGTCATAATGCAAAATTCCATTATGATGTCATAATGCAAAATTCCATTATGATGTCATATTGTAAAATTCCATTATGATGTCATAATGCAAAATTCCATTATGATGTCATAATGTAAAATTCCATTATGATGTCATAATGCAAAATTCCATTATGATGTCATAATGTAAAATTCCATTATGATGTCATAATGCAACATTTCATTATGATGTCATAATGCAAGATTCCATTATGATGTCATAATGTAACTATCCATTATGATGTCATAATGTAACATTCCATTATGATGTCATAATGTAACATTCCATTATGATGTCATAATGCAAAATTCCATTATGATGTCATAATGTAACATTCCATTATGATGTCATAATGCAAAATTCCATTATGATGTCATAATGCAAAATTCCATTATGATGTAATAATGCAAAATTCCATTATGATGTCATAATGTAACATTCCATTATGATGTCATAATGCAAAATTCCATTATGATGTCATAATGTAACATTCCATTATGATGTCATAATGCAAAATTCCATTATGATGTCATAATGTAACATTCCATTATGATGTCATAATGCAAAATTCCATTATGATGTCATAATGTAACATTCAATTATGATGTCATAATGTAACATCCCATTATGATGTCATAATGCAACATTCCATTATGATGTCATAATGTAATATCCCATTATGATGTCATAATGTAACATTCCATTATGATGTCATAATGCAAAATTCCATTATGATGTCATAATGCAACATTCCATTATGATGTCATAATGCAAAATTCCATTATGATGTCATAATGTAACATTCCATTATGATGTCATAATGTAACGTCCCATTATGATGTCATAATGCAAAATTCCATTATGATGTCATAATGTAACGTCCCATTATGATGTCATAATGCAAAATTCCATTATGATGTCATAATGTAACATTCCATTATGATGTCATAATGCAAAATTCCATTATGATGTCATAATGTAAAATTCCATTATGATCTCATAATGCAAAATTCCATTATGATGTCATAATGTAAAATTCCATTATGATGTCATATTGCAAAATTCCATTATGATGTCATAATGCAAAATTCCATTATGATGTCATAATGTAAAATTCCATTATGATGTCATAATGTAACATCCCATTATGATGTCATAATGCAAAATTCCATTATGATGTCATAATGTAACATTCCATTATGATGTCATAATGCAAAGTTCCATTATGATGTCATAATGTAACATTCCATTATGATGTCATAATGCAAAATTCCATTATGATGTCATAATGTAACATCCCATTATGATGTCATAATGCAAAATTCCATTATGATGTCATAATGTAACATTCCATTATGATGTCATAATGCAAAATTCCATTATGATGTCATAATGTAACATTCCATTATGATGTCATAATGCAAAATTCCATTATGATGTCATAATGCAAAATTCCATTATGATGTCATAATGCAACATTCCATTATGATGTCATAATGCAAAATTCCATTATGATGTCATAATGTAACGTCCCATTATGATGTCATAATGCAAAATTCCATTATGATGTCATAATGTAACGTCCCATTATGATGTCATAATGCAAAATTCCATTATGATGTCATAATGTAACGTCCCATTATGATGTCATAATGCAAAATTCCATTATGATGTCATAATGTAACATTCCATTATGATGTCATATTGCAAAATTCCATTATGATGTCATAATGCAAAATTCCATTATGATGTCATAATGTAAAATTCCATTATGATGTCATAATGTAACATCCCATTATGATGTCATAATGCAAAATTCCATTATGATGTCATAATGTAACATTCCATTATGATGTCATAATGCAAAATTCCATTATGATGTCATAATGCAATATTCCATTACGATGTCATAATGTAACATGCCATTATGATGTCATAATGCAACATTCCATTATGATGTCATAATGTAACATTCCATTATGATGTCATAATGCAACATTCGATTATGATGTCATAATGTAAAATTCCATTATGATGTCATAATGCAAAATTCCATTATGATGTCATAATGCAAAATTCCATTATGATGTCATAATGTAAAATTCCATTATGATGTCATAATGCAAAATTCCATTATGATGTCATAATGCAAAATTCCATTATGATGTCATATTGTAAAATTCCATTATGATGTCATAATGCAAAATTCCATTATGATGTCATAATGTAAAATTCCATTATGATGTCATAATGCAAAATTCCATTATGATGTCATAATGTAAAATTCCATTATGATGTCATAATGCAACATTCCATTATGATGTCATAATGCAAGATTCCATTATGATGTCATAATGTAACTATCCATTATGATGTCATAATGTAACATTCCATTATGATGTCATAATGTAACATTCCATTATGATGTCATAATGCAAAATTCCATTATGATGTCATAATGTAACATTCCATTATGATGTCATAATGCAAAATTCCATTATGATGTCATAATGCAAAATTCCATTATGATGTAATAATGCAAAATTCCATTATGATGTCATAATGTAACATTCCATTATGATGTCATAATGCAAAATTCCATTATGATGTCATAATGTAACATTCCATTATGATGTCATAATGCAAAATTCCATTATGATGTCATAATGTAACATTCAATTATGATGTCATAATGTAACATCCCATTATGATGTCATAATGCAACATTCCATTATGATGTCATAATGTAATATCCCATTATGATGTCATAATGTAACATTCCATTATGATGTCATAATGCAAAATTCCATTATGATGTCATAATGCAACATTCCATTATGATGTCATAATGCAAAATTCCATTATGATGTCATAATGTAACATTCCATTATGATGTCATAATGTAACGTCCCATTATGATGTCATAATGCAAAATTCCATTATGATGTCATAATGTAACGTCCCATTATGATGTCATAATGCAAAATTCCATTATGATGTCATAATGTAACATTCCATTATGATGTCATAATGCAAAATTCCATTATGATGTCATAATGTAAAATTCCATTATGATCTCATAATGCAAAATTCCATTATGATGTCATAATGTAAAATTCCATTATGATGTCATATTGCAAAATTCCATTATGATGTCATAATGCAAAATTCCATTATGATGTCATAATGTAAAATTCCATTATGATGTCATAATGTAACATCCCATTATGATGTCATAATGCAAAATTCCATTATGATGTCATAATGTAACATTCCATTATGATGTCATAATGCAAAGTTCCATTATGATGTCATAATGTAACATTCCATTATGATGTCATAATGCAAAATTCCATTATGATGTCATAATGTAACATCCCATTATGATGTCATAATGCAAAATTCCATTATGATGTCATAATGTAACATTCCATTATGATGTCATAATGCAAAATTCCATTATGATGTCATAATGTAACATTCCATTATGATGTCATAATGCAAAATTCCATTATGATGTCATAATGCAACATTCCATTATGATGTCATAATGCAAAATTCCATTATGATGTCATAATGTAACATTCCATTATGATGTCATAATGTAACGTCCCATTATGATGTCATAATGCAAAATTCCATTATGATGTCATAATGTAACGTCCCATTATGATGTCATAATGCAAAATTCCATTATGATGTCATAATGTAACGTCCCATTATGATGTCATAATGCAAAATTCCATTATGATGTCATAATGTAACATTCCATTATGATGTCATATTGCAAAATTCCATTATGATGTCATAATGCAAAATTCCATTATGATGTCATAATGTAAAATTCCATTATGATGTCATAATGTAACATCCCATTATGATGTCATAATGCAAAATTCCATTATGATGTCATAATGTAAAATTCCATTATGATGTCATAATGTAACATCCCATTATGATGTCATAATGCAAAATTCCATATGATGTCATAATGTACCATTCCATTATGATGTCATAATGCAAAATTCCATTATGATGTCATAATGCAATATTCCATTATGATGTCATAATGTAACATTCCATTATGATGTCATAATGCAACATTCCATTATGATGTCATAATGTAACATTCCATTATGATGTCATAATGCAACATTCGATTATGATGTCATAATGCAAAATTCCATTATGATGTCATAATGTAACATTCCATTATGATGTCATAATGCAAAATTCCATTATGATGTCATAATGTAACATTCCATAATGATGTCATAATGCAAAATTCCATTATGATGTCATAATGTAACATTCAATTATGATGTCATAATGTAACATCCCATTATGATGTCATAATGCAACATTCCATTATGATGTCATAATGTAATATCCCATTATGATGTCATAATGCAAAATTCCATTATGATGTCATAATGTAACATTCCATTATGATGTCATAATGCAAAATTCCATTATGATGTCATAATGTAACATTCCATTATGATGTCATAATGCAAAATTCCATTATGATGTCATAATGTAAAATTCCATTATGATGTCATAATGTAACATTCCATTATGATGTCACAATGCAAAATTCCATTATGATGTCATAATGTAACATTCCATTATGATGTCATAATGCAAAATTCCATTATGATGTCATAATGCAACATTCCATTATGATGTCATAATGCAAAATTCCATTATGATGTCATAATGTAACATTCCATTATGATGTCATAATGTAACGTCCCATTATGATGTCATAATGCAAAATTCCATTATGATGTCATAATGTAACGTCCCATTATGATGTCATAATGCAAAATTCCATTATGATGTCATAATGTAACATTCCATTATGATGTCATAATGCAAAATTCCATTATGATGTCATAATGTAAAATTCCATTATGATGTCATAATGCAAAATTCCATTATGATGTCATAATGTAAAATTCCATTATGATGTCATATTGCAAAATTCCATTATGATGTCATAATGCAAAATTCCATTATGATGTCATAATGTAAAATTCCATTATGATGTCATAATGTAACATCCCATTATGATGTCATAATGCAAAATTCCATTATGATGTCATAATGTAACATTCCATTATGATGTCATAATGCAAAATTCCATTATGATGTCATAATGCAATATTCCATTACGATGTCATAATGTAACATGCCATTATGATGTCATAATGCAACATTCCATTATGATGTCATAATGTAACATTCCATTATGATGTCATAATGCAACATTCGATTATGATGTCATAATGTAAAATTCCATTATGATGTCATATTGTAAAATTCCATTATGATGTCATAATGCAAAATTCCATTATGATGTCATAATGTAAAATTCCATTATGATGTCATAATGCAAAATTCCATTATGATGTCATAATGTAAAATTCCATTATGATGTCATAATGCAAAATTTCATTATGATGTCATAATGCAAAATTCCATTATGATGTAATAATGCAAAATTCCATTATGATGTCATAATGTAACATTCCATTATGATGTCATAATGCAAAATTCCATTATGATGTCATAATGTAACATTCAATTATGATGTCATAATGTAACATCCCATTATGATGTCATAATGCAACATTCCATTATGATGTCATAATGTAATATCCCATTATGATGTCATAATGTAACATTCCATTATGATGTCATAATGCAAAATTCCATTATGATGTCATAATGCAACATTCCATTATGATGTCATAATGCAAAATTCCATTATGATGTCATAATGTAACATTCCATTATGATGTCATAATGTAACGTCCCATTATGATGTCATAATGCAAAATTCCATTATGATGTCATAATGTAACGTCCCATTATGATGTCATAATGCAAAATTCCATTATGATGTCATAATGTAACATTCCATTATGATGTCATAATGCAAAATTCCATTATGATGTCATAATGTAAAATTCCATTATGATGTCATAATGCAAAATTCCATTATGATGTCATAATGTAAAATTCCATTATGATGTCATATTGCAAAATTCCATTATGATGTCATAATGCAAAATTCCATTATGATGTCATAATGTAAAATTCCATTATGATGTCATAATGTAACATCCCATTATGATGTCATAATGCAAAATTCCATTATGATGTCATAATGTAACATTCCATTATGATGTCATAATGCAAAATTCCATTATGATGTCATAATGCAATATTCCATTACGATGTCATAATGTAACATGCCATTATGATGTCATAATGCAACATTCCATTATGATGTCATAATGTAACATTCCATTATGATGTCATAATGCAACATTCGATTATGATGTCATAATGTAAAATTCCATTATGATGTCATATTGTAAAATTCCATTATGATGTCATAATGCAAAATTCCATTATGATGTCATAATGTAAAATTCCATTATGATGTCATAATGTAAAATTCCATTATGATGTCATAATGTAACATCCCATTATGATGTCATAATGCAAAATTCCATATGATGTCATAATGTACCGTTCCATTATGATGTTATAATGCAAAATTCCATTATGATGTCATAATGCAATATTCCATTATGATGTCATAATGTAACATTCCATTATGATGTCATAATGCAACATTCCATTATGATGTCATAATGTAACATTCCATTATGATGTCATAATGCAACATTCGATTATGATGTCATAATGCAAAATTCCATTATGATGTCATAATGTAACATTCCATTATGATGTCATAATGCAAAATTCCATTATGATGTCATAATGTAAAATTCCATTATGATGTCATAATGTAACATCCCATTATGATGTCATAATGCAAAATTCCATATGATGTCATAATGTACCATTCCATTATGATGTCATAATGCAAAATTCCATTATGATGTCATAATGCAATATTCCATTATGATGTCATAATGTAACATTCCATTATGATGTCATAATGCAACATTCCATTATGATGTCATAATGTAACATTCCATTATGATGTCATAATGCAACATTCGATTATGATGTCATAATGCAAAATTCCATTATGATGTCATAATGTAACATTCCATTATGATGTCATAATGCAAAATTCCATTATGATGTCATAATGTAACATTCCATAATGATGTCATAATGCAAAATTCCATTATGATGTCATAATGTAACATTCAATTATGATGTCATAATGTAACATCCCATTATGATGTCATAATGCAACATTCCATTATGATGTCATAATGTAATATCCCATTATGATGTCATAATGCAAAATTCCATTATGATGTCATAATGTAACATTCCATTATGATGTCATAATGCAAAATTCCATTATGATGTCATAATGTAACATTCCATTATGATGTCATAATGCAAAATTCCATTATGATGTCATAATGTAAAATTCCATTATGATGTCATAATGTAACATTCCATTATGATGTCACAATGCAAAATTCCATTATGATGTCATAATGTAACATTCCATTATGATGTCATAATGCAAAATTCCATTATGATGTCATAATTTAACATTCCATTATGATGTCATAATGCAAAATTCCATTATGATGTCATAATGTAACATTCCATTATGATGTCATAATGCAAAATTCCATTATGATGTCATAATGTAACATTCCATTATGATGTCATAATGCAAAATTCCATTATGATGTCATAATGTAACATTCAATTATGATGTCATAATGTAACATCCCATTATGATGTCATAATGCAACATTCCATTATGATGTCATAATGTAATATCCCATTATGATGTCATAATGTAACATTCCATTATGATGTCATAATGCAAAATTCCATTATGATGTCATAATGCAACATTCCATTATGATGTCATAATGCAAAATTCCATTATGATGTCATAATGTAACATTCCATTATGATGTCATAATGTAACGTCCCATTATGATGTCATAATGCAAAATTCCATTATGATGTCATAATGTAACGTCCCATTATGATGTCATAATGCAAAATTCCATTATGATGTCATAATGTAACATTCCATTATGATGTCATAATGCAAAATTCCATTATGATGTCATAATGTAAAATTCCATTATGATGTCATAATGCAAAATTCCATTATGATGTCATAATGTAAAATTCCATTATGATGTCATATTGCAAAATTCCATTATGATGTCATAATGCAAAATTCCATTATGATGTCATAATGTAAAATTCCATTATGATGTCATAATGTAACATCCCATTATGATGTCATAATGCAAAATTCCATTATGATGTCATAATGTAACATTCCATTATGATGTCATAATGCAAAATTCCATTATGATGTCATAATGCAATATTCCATTACGATGTCATAATGTAACATGCCATTATGATGTCATAATGCAACATTCCATTATGATGTCATAATGTAACATTCCATTATGATGTCATAATGCAACATTCGATTATGATGTCATAATGTAAAATTCCATTATGATGTCATATTGTAAAATTCCATTATGATGTCATAATGCAAAATTCCATTATGATGTCATAATGTAAAATTCCATTATGATGTCATAATGTAAAATTCCATTATGATGTCATAATGTAACATCCCATTATGATGTCATAATGCAAAATTCCATATGATGTCATAATGTACCGTTCCATTATGATGTTATAATGCAAAATTCCATTATGATGTCATAATGCAATATTCCATTATGATGTCATAATGTAACATTCCATTATGATGTCATAATGCAACATTCCATTATGATGTCATAATGTAACATTCCATTATGATGTCATAATGCAACATTCGATTATGATGTCATAATGCAAAATTCCATTATGATGTCATAATGTAACATTCCATTATGATGTCATAATGCAAAATTCCATTATGATGTCATAATGTAAAATTCCATTATGATGTCATAATGTAACATCCCATTATGATGTCATAATGCAAAATTCCATATGATGTCATAATGTACCATTCCATTATGATGTCATAATGCAAAATTCCATTATGATGTCATAATGCAATATTCCATTATGATGTCATAATGTAACATTCCATTATGATGTCATAATGCAACATTCCATTATGATGTCATAATGTAACATTCCATTATGATGTCATAATGCAACATTCGATTATGATGTCATAATGCAAAATTCCATTATGATGTCATAATGTAACATTCCATTATGATGTCATAATGCAAAATTCCATTATGATGTCATAATGTAACATTCCATAATGATGTCATAATGCAAAATTCCATTATGATGTCATAATGTAACATTCAATTATGATGTCATAATGTAACATCCCATTATGATGTCATAATGCAACATTCCATTATGATGTCATAATGTAATATCCCATTATGATGTCATAATGCAAAATTCCATTATGATGTCATAATGTAACATTCCATTATGATGTCATAATGCAAAATTCCATTATGATGTCATAATGTAACATTCCATTATGATGTCATAATGCAAAATTCCATTATGATGTCATAATGTAAAATTCCATTATGATGTCATAATGTAACATTCCATTATGATGTCACAATGCAAAATTCCATTATGATGTCATAATGTAACATTCCATTATGATGTCATAATGCAAAATTCCATTATGATGTCATAATTTAACATTCCATTATGATGTCATAATGCAAAATTCCATTATGATGTCATAATGTAACATTCCATTATGATGTCATAATGCAAAATTCCATTATGATGTCATAATGTAACATTCCATTATGATGTCATAATGCAAAATTCCATTATGATGTCATAATGTAACATCCCATTATGATGTCATAATGCAAAATTCCATTATGATGTCATAATGTAACATCCCATTATGATGTCATAATGCAAAAATTCCATTAAGATGTCATAATGTAACATCCCATTATGATGTCATAATGCAAAATTCCATTATGATGTCATAATGCAACATTCCTTTATGATGTCATAATGTAACATTCCATTATGATGTCATATTGCAACTTTCCATTATGATGTCATAATTCAAAATTCCATTATGATGTCATAATGTAACATTCCATTATGATGTCATAATGCAAAATTCCATTATGATGTCATAATGTAACATTCCATTATGATGTCATAATGCAAAATTCCATTATGATGTCATAATGTAACATTCCATTATGATGTCATAATGCAAAATTCCATTATGATGTCATAATGTAACATTCCATTATGATGTCATAATGCAAAATTCCATTATGATGTCATAATGCAACATTCCATTATGATGTCATAATGCAAAATTCCATTATGATGTCATAATGTAACATTCCATTATGATGTCATAATGTAACGTCCCATTATGATGTCATAATGCAAAATTCCATTATGATGTCATAATGTAACGTCCCATTATGATGTCATAATGCAAAATTCCATTATGATGTCATAATGTAACATTCCATTATGATGTCATATTGCAAAATTCCATTATGATGTCATAATGCAAAATTCCATTATGATGTCATAATGTAAAATTCCATTATGATGTCATAATGTAACATCCCATTATGATGTCATAATGCAAAATTCCATTATGATGTCATAATGTAACATTCCATTATGATGTCATAATGCAAAATTCCATTATGATGTCATAATGCAATATTCCATTACGATGTCATAATGTAACATGCCATTATGATGTCATAATGCAACATTCCATTATGATGTCATAATGTAACATTCCATTATGATGTCATAATGCAACATTCGATTATGATGTCATAATGTAAAATTCCATTATGATGTCATAATGCAAAATTCCATTATGATGTCATAATGCAAAATTCCATTATGATGTCATAATGTAAAATTCCATTATGATGTCATAATGCAAAATTCCATTATGATGTCATAATGCAAAATTCCATTATGATGTCATATTGTAAAATTCCATTATGATGTCATAATGCAAAATTCCATTATGATGTCATAATGTAAAATTCCATTATGATGTCATAATGCAAAATTCCATTATGATGTCATAATGTAAAATTCCATTATGATGTCATAATGCAACATTCCATTATGATGTCATAATGCAAGATTCCATTATGATGTCATAATGTAACTATCCATTATGATGTCATAATGTAACATTCCATTATGATGTCATAATGTAACATTCCATTATGATGTCATAATGCAAAATTCCATTATGATGTCATAATGTAACATTCCATTATGATGTCATAATGCAAAATTCCATTATGATGTCATAATGCAAAATTCCATTATGATGTAATAATGCAAAATTCCATTATGATGTCATAATGTAACATTCCATTATGATGTCATAATGCAAAATTCCATTATGATGTCATAATGTAACATTCCATTATGATGTCATAATGCAAAATTCCATTATGATGTCATAATGTAACATTCCATTATGATGTCATAATGCAAAATTCCATTATGATGTCATAATGTAACATTCAATTATGATGTCATAATGTAACATCCCATTATGATGTCATAATGCAACATTCCATTATGATGTCATAATGTAATATCCCATTATGATGTCATAATGTAACATTCCATTATGATGTCATAATGCAAAATTCCATTATGATGTCATAATGCAACATTCCATTATGATGTCATAATGCAAAATTCCATTATGATGTCATAATGTAACATTCCATTATGATGTCATAATGTAACGTCCCATTATGATGTCATAATGCAAAATTCCATTATGATGTCATAATGTAACGTCCCATTATGATGTCATAATGCAAAATTCCATTATGATGTCATAATGTAACATTCCATTATGATGTCATAATGCAAAATTCCATTATGATGTCATAATGTAAAATTCCATTATGATCTCATAATGCAAAATTCCATTATGATGTCATAATGTAAAATTCCATTATGATGTCATATTGCAAAATTCCATTATGATGTCATAATGCAAAATTCCATTATGATGTCATAATGTAAAATTCCATTATGATGTCATAATGTAACATCCCATTATGATGTCATAATGCAAAATTCCATTATGATGTCATAATGTAACATTCCATTATGATGTCATAATGCAAAGTTCCATTATGATGTCATAATGTAACATTCCATTATGATGTCATAATGCAAAATTCCATTATGATGTCATAATGTAACATCCCATTATGATGTCATAATGCAAAATTCCATTATGATGTCATAATGTAACATTCCATTATGATGTCATAATGCAAAATTCCATTATGATGTCATAATGTAACATTCCATTATGATGTCATAATGCAAAATTCCATTATGATGTCATAATGCAACATTCCATTATGATGTCATAATGCAAAATTCCATTATGATGTCATAATGTAACATTCCATTATGATGTCATAATGTAACGTCCCATTATGATGTCATAATGCAAAATTCCATTATGATGTCATAATGTAACGTCCCATTATGATGTCATAATGCAAAATTCCATTATGATGTCATAATGTAACGTCCCATTATGATGTCATAATGCAAAATTCCATTATGATGTCATAATGTAACATTCCATTATGATGTCATATTGCAAAATTCCATTATGATGTCATAATGCAACATTCCATTATGATGTCATAATGTAAAATTCCATTATGATGTCATAATGTAACATCCCATTATGATGTCATAATGCAAAATTCCATTATGATGTCATAATGTAACATTCCATTATGATGTCATAATGCAAAATTCCATTATGATGTCATAATGCAATATTCCATTACGATGTCATAATGTAACATGCCATTATGATGTCATAATGCAACATTCCATTATGATGTCATAATGTAACATTCCATTATGATGTCATAATGCAACATTCGATTATGATGTCATAATGTAAAATTCCATTATGATGTCATAATGCAAAATTCCATTATGATGTCATAATGCAAAATTCCATTATGATGTCATAATGTAAAATTCCATTATGATGTCATAATGCAAAATTCCATTATGATGTCATAATGCAAAATTCCATTATGATGTCATATTGTAAAATTCCATTATGATGTCATAATGCAAAATTCCATTATGATGTCATAATGTAAAATACCATTATGATGTCATAATGCAAAATTCCATTATGATGTCATAATGTAAAATTCCATTATGATGTCATAATGCAACATTCCATTATGATGTCATAATGCAAGATTCCATTATGATGTCATAATGTAACTATCCATTATGATGTCATAATGTAACATTCCATTATGATGTCATAATGTAACATTCCATTATGATGTCATAATGCAAAATTCCATTATGATGTCATAATGTAACATTCCATTATGATGTCATAATGCAAAATTCCATTATGATGTCATAATGCAAAATTCCATTATGATGTAATAATGCAAAATTCCATTATGATGTCATAATGTAACATTCCATTATGATGTCATAATGCAAAATTCCATTATGATGTCATAATGTAACATTCCATTATGATGTCATAATGCAAAATTCCATTATGATGTCATAATGTAACATTCAATTATGATGTCATAATGTAACATCCCATTATGATGTCATAATGCAACATTCCATTATGATGTCATAATGTAATATCCCATTATGATGTCATAATGTAACATTCCATTATGATGTCATAATGCAAAATTCCATTATGATGTCATAATGCAACATTCCATTATGATGTCATAATGCAAAATTCCATTATGATGTCATAATGTAACGTCCCATTATGATGTCATAATGCAAAATTCCATTATGATGTCATAATGTAACATTCCATTATGATGTCATAATGCAAAATTCCATTATGATGTCATAATGTAAAATTCCATTATGATCTCATAATGCAAAATTCCATTATGATGTCATAATGTAAAATTCCATTATGATGTCATATTGCAAAATTCCATTATGATGTCATAATGCAAAATTCCATTATGATGTCATAATGTAAAATTCCATTATGATGTCATAATGTAACATCCCATTATGATGTCATAATGCAAAATTCCATTATGATGTCATAATGTAACATTCCATTATGATGTCATAATGCAAAGTTCCATTATGATGTCATAATGTAACATTCCATTATGATGTCATAATGCAAAATTCCATTATGATGTCATAATGTAACATCCCATTATGATGTCATAATGCAAAATTCCATTATGATGTCATAATGTAACATTCCATTATGATGTCATAATGCAAAATTCCATTATGATGTCATAATGTAACATTCCATTATGATGTCATAATGCAAAATTCCATTATGATGTCATAATGCAACATTCCATTATGATGTCATAATGCAAAATTCCATTATGATGTCATAATGTAACATTCCATTATGATGTCATAATGTAACGTCCCATTATGATGTCATAATGCAAAATTCCATTATGATGTCATAATGTAACGTCCCATTATGATGTCATAATGCAAAATTCCATTATGATGTCATAATGTAACATTCCATTATGATGTCATAATGCAAAATTCCATTATGATGTCATAATGTAAAATTCCATTATGATGTCATAATGCAAAATTCCATTATGATGTCATAATGTAAAATTCCATTATGATGTCATAATGCAACATTCCATTATGATGTCATAATGCAAGATTCCATTATGATGTCATAATGTAACTATCCATTATGATGTCATAATGTAACATACCATTATGATGTCATAATGTAACATTCCATTATGATGTCATAATGCAAAATTCCATTATGATGTCATAATGCAATATTCCATTATGATGTCATAATGTAACATTCCATTATGATGTCATAATGCAACATTCCATTATGATGTCATAATGTAACATTCCATTATGATGTCATAATGCAACATTCGATTATGATGTCATAATGCAAAATTCCATTATGATGTCATAATGTAACATTCCATTATGATGTCATAATGCAAAATTCCATTATGATGTCATAATGTAAAATTCCATTATGATGTCATAATGTAACATCCCATTATGATGTCATAATGCAAAATTCCATATGATGTCATAATGTACCATTCCATTATGATGTCATAATGCAAAATTCCATTATGATGTCATAATGCAATATTCCATTATGATGTCATAATGTAACATTCCATTATGATGTCATAATGCAACATTCCATTATGATGTCATAATGTAACATTCCATTATGATGTCATAATGCAACATTCGATTATGATGTCATAATGCAAAATTCCATTATGATGTCATAATGTAACATTCCATTATGATGTCATAATGCAAAATTCCATTATGATGTCATAATGTAACATTCCATAATGATGTCATAATGCAAAATTCCATTATGATGTCATAATGTAACATTCAATTATGATGTCATAATGTAACATCCCATTATGATGTCATAATGCAACATTCCATTATGATGTCATAATGTAATATCCCATTATGATGTCATAATGCAAAATTCCATTATGATGTCATAATGTAACATTCCATTATGATGTCATAATGCAAAATTCCATTATGATGTCATAATGTAACATTCCATTATGATGTCATAATGCAAAATTCCATTATGATGTCATAATGTAAAATTCCATTATGATGTCATAATGTAACATTCCATTATGATGTCACAATGCAAAATTCCATTATGATGTCATAATGTAACATTCCATTATGATGTCATAATGCAAAATTCCATTATGATGTCATAATTTAACATTCCATTATGATGTCATAATGCAAAATTCCATTATGATGTCATAATGTAACATTCCATTATGATGTCATAATGCAAAATTCCATTATGATGTCATAATGTAACATTCCATTATGATGTCATAATGCAAAATTCCATTATGATGTCATAATGTAACATCCCATTATGATGTCATAATGCAAAATTCCATTATGATGTCATAATGTAACATCCCATTATGATGTCATAATGCAAAAATTCCATTAAGATGTCATAATGTAACATCCCATTATGATGTCATAATGCAAAATTCCATTATGATGTCATAATGCAACATTCCTTTATGATGTCATAATGTAACATTCCATTATGATGTCATATTGCAACTTTCCATTATGATGTCATAATTCAAAATTCCATTATGATGTCATAATGTAACATTCCATTATGATGTCATAATGCAAAATTCCATTATGATGTCATAATGTAACATTCCATTATGATGTCATAATGCAAAATTCCATTATGATGTCATAATGTAACATTCCATTATGATGTCATAATGCAAAATTCCATTATGATGTCATAATGTAACATTCCATTATGATGTCATAATGCAAAATTCCATTATGATGTCATAATGCAACATTCCATTATGATGTCATAATGCAAAATTCCATTATGATGTCATAATGTAACATTCCATTATGATGTCATAATGTAACGTCCCATTATGATGTCATAATGCAAAATTCCATTATGATGTCATAATGTAACGTCCCATTATGATGTCATAATGCAAAATTCCATTATGATGTCATAATGTAACATTCCATTATGATGTCATATTGCAAAATTCCATTATGATGTCATAATGCAAAATTCCATTATGATGTCATAATGTAAAATTCCATTATGATGTCATAATGTAACATCCCATTATGATGTCATAATGCAAAATTCCATTATGATGTCATAATGTAACATTCCATTATGATGTCATAATGCAAAATTCCATTATGATGTCATAATGCAATATTCCATTACGATGTCATAATGTAACATGCCATTATGATGTCATAATGCAACATTCCATTATGATGTCATAATGTAACATTCCATTATGATGTCATAATGCAACATTCGATTATGATGTCATAATGTAAAATTCCATTATGATGTCATAATGCAAAATTCCATTATGATGTCATAATGCAAAATTCCATTATGATGTCATAATGTAAAATTCCATTATGATGTCATAATGCAAAATTCCATTATGATGTCATAATGCAAAATTCCATTATGATGTCATATTGTAAAATTCCATTATGATGTCATAATGCAAAATTCCATTATGATGTCATAATGTAAAATTCCATTATGATGTCATAATGCAAAATTCCATTATGATGTCATAATGTAAAATTCCATTATGATGTCATAATGCAACATTCCATTATGATGTCATAATGCAAGATTCCATTATGATGTCATAATGTAACTATCCATTATGATGTCATAATGTAACATTCCATTATGATGTCATAATGTAACATTCCATTATGATGTCATAATGCAAAATTCCATTATGATGTCATAATGTAACATTCCATTATGATGTCATAATGCAAAATTCCATTATGATGTCATAATGCAAAATTCCATTATGATGTAATAATGCAAAATTCCATTATGATGTCATAATGTAACATTCCATTATGATGTCATAATGCAAAATTCCATTATGATGTCATAATGTAACATTCCATTATGATGTCATAATGTAAAATTCCATTATGATGTCATAATGCAAAATTCCATTATGATGTCATAATGCAAAATTCCATTATGATGTCATATTGTAAAATTCCATTATGATGTCATAATGCAAAATTCCATTATGATGTCATAATGTAAAATTCCATTATGATGTCATAATGCAACATTCCATTATGATGTCATAATGCAAGATTCCATTATGATGTCATAATGTAACTATCCATTATGATGTCATAATGTAACATTCCATTATGATGTCATAATGCAAAATTCCATTATGATGTCATAATGTAACATTCCATTATGATGTCATAATGCAAAATTCCATTATGATGTCATAATGCAAAATTCCATTATGATGTCATAATGTAAAATTCCATTATGATGTCATAATGCAAAATTCCATTATGATGTCATAATGCAAAATTCCATTATGATGTCATATTGTAAAATTCCATTATGATGTCATAATGCAAAATTCCATTATGATGTCATAATGTAAAATTCCATTATGATGTCATAATGCAAAATTCCATTATGATGTCATAATGTAAAATTCCATTATGATGTCATAATGCAACATTCCATTATGATGTCATAATGCAAGATTCCATTATGATGTCATAATGTAACTATCCATTATGATGTCATAATGTAACATTCCATTATGATGTCATAATGCAAAATTCCATTATGATGTCATAATGCAAAATTCCATTATGATGTCATAATGTAAAATTCCATTATGATGTCATAATGCAAAATTCCATTATGATGTCATAATGCAAAATTCCATTATGATGTCATATTGTAAAATTCCATTATGATGTCATAATGCAAAATTCCATTATGATGTCATAATGTAAAATTCCATTATGATGTCATAATGCAAAATTCCATTATGATGTCATAATGTAACATTCCATTATGATGTCATAATGCAAAATTCCATTATGATGTCATAATGCAAAATTCCATTATGATGTCATATTGTAAAATTCCATTATGATGTCATAATGCAAAATTCCATTATGATGTCATAATGTAAAATTCCATTATGATGTCATAATGCAAAATTCCATTATGATGTCATAATGTAAAATTCCATTATGATGTCATAATGCAAAATTCCATTATGATGTCATAATGCAAGATTCCATTATGATGTCATAATGTAACTATCCATTATGATGTCATAATGTAACATTCCATTATGATGTCATAATGTAACATTCCATTATGATGTCATAATGCAAAATTCCATTATGATGTCATAATGTAACATTCCATTATGATGTCATAATGCAAAATTCCATTATGATGTCATAATGCAAAATTCCATTATGATGTAATAATGCAAAATTCCATTATGATGTCATAATGTAACATTCCATTATGATGTCATAATGCAAAATTCCATTATGATGTCATAATGTAACATTCCATTATGATGTCATAATGCAAAATTCCATTATGATGTCATAATGTAACATTCCATTATGATGTCATAATGCAAAATTCCATTATGATGTCATAATGCAACATTCCATTATGATGTCATAATGTAATATCCCATTATGATGTCATAATGTAACATCCCATTATGATGTCATAATGCAAAAATTCCATTAAGATGTCATAATGTAACATCCCATTATGATGTCATAATGCAAAATTCCATTATGATGTCATAATGCAACATTCCATTATGATGTCATAATGTAACATTCCATTATGATGTCATATTGCAACTTTCCATTATGATGTCATAATGCAATATTCCATTACGATGTCATAATGTAACATTCCATTATGATGTCATAATGCAAAATTCCATTATGATGTCATAATGTAACATTCCATTATGATGTCATAATGCAAAATTCCATTATGATGTCATAATGTAACATTCCGTTATGATGTCATAATGCAAAATTCCATTATGATGTCATAATGTAACATTCCATTATGATGTCATAATGCAAAATTCCATTATGATGTCATAATGCAACATCCCATTATGATGTCATAATGCAAAATTCCATTATGATGTCATAATGTAACATTCCATTATGATGTCATAATGCAAAATTCCATTATGATGTCATAATGCAATATTCCATTACGATGTCATAATGTAACGTCCCATTATGATGTCATAATGCAAAATTCCATTATGATGTCATAATGTAACATTCCATTATGATGTCATAATGCAAAATTCCATTATGATGTCATAATGTAAAATTCCATTATGATGTCATAATGCAAAATTCCATTATGATGTCATAATGTAAAATTCCATTATGATGTCATATTGCAAAATTCCATTATGATGTCATAATGCAAAATTCCATTATGATGTCATAATGTAAAATTCCATTATGATGTCATAATGTAACATCCCATTATGATGTCATAATGCAAAATTCCATTATGATGTCATAATGTAACATTCCATTATGATGTCATAATGCAAAATTCCATTATGATGTCATAATGCAATATTCCATTACGATGTCATAATGTAACATGCCATTATGATGTCATAATGCAACATTCCATTATGATGTCATAATGTAACATTCCATTATGATGTCATAATGCAACATTCGATTATGATGTCATAATGTAAAATTCCATTATGATGTCATAATGTAAAATTCCATTATGATGTCATAATGCAAAATTCCATTATGATGTCATAATGCAAAATTCCATTATGATGTCATATTGTAAAATTCCATTATGATGTCATAATGCAAAATTCCATTATGATGTCATAATGTAAAATTCCATTATGATGTCATAATGCAAAATTCCATTATGATGTCATAATGTAAAATTCCATTATGATGTCATAATGCAACATTCCATTATGATGTCATAATGCAAGATTCCATTATGATGTCATAATGTAACTATCCATTATGATGTCATAATGCAAAATTCCATTATGATGTCATAATGTAACATTCCATTATGATGTCATAATGCAAAGTTCCATTATGATGTCATAATGTAACATTCCATTATGATGTCATAATGCAAAATTCCATTATGATGTCATAATGTAACATCCCATTATGATGTCATAATGCAAAATTCCATTATGATGTCATAATGCAACATTCCATTATGATGTCATAATGCAAAATTCCATTATGATGTCATAATGTAACATTCCATTATGATGTCATAATGTAACGTCCCATTATGATGTCATAATGCAAAATTCCATTATGATGTCATAATGTAACGTCCCATTATGATGTCATAATGCAAAATTCCATTATGATGTCATAATGTAACGTCCCATTATGATGTCATAATGCAAAATTCCATTATGATGTCATAATGTAACATTCCATTATGATGTCATATTGCAAAATTCCATTATGATGTCATAATGCAACATTCCATTATGATGTCATAATGTAAAATTCCATTATGATGTCATAATGTAACATCCCATTATGATGTCATAATGCAAAATTCCATTATGATGTCATAATGTAACATTCCATTATGATGTCATAATGCAAAATTCCATTATGATGTCATAATGCAATATTCCATTACGATGTCATAATGTAACATGCCATTATGATGTCATAATGCAACATTCCATTATGATGTCATAATGTAACATTCCATTATGATGTCATAATGCAACATTCGATTATGATGTCATAATGTAAAATTCCATTATGATGTCATAATGCAAAATTCCATTATGATGTCATAATGCAAAATTCCATTATGATGTCATAATGTAAAATTCCATTATGATGTCATAATGCAAAATTCCATTATGATGTCATAATGCAAAATTCCATTATGATGTCATATTGTAAAATTCCATTATGATGTCATAATGCAAAATTCCATTATGATGTCATAATGTAAAATACCATTATGATGTCATAATGCAAAATTCCATTATGATGTCATAATGTAAAATTCCATTATGATGTCATAATGCAACATTCCATTATGATGTCATAATGCAAGATTCCATTATGATGTCATAATGTAACTATCCATTATGATGTCATAATGTAACATTCCATTATGATGTCATAATGTAACATTCCATTATGATGTCATAATGCAAAATTCCATTATGATGTCATAATGTAACATTCCATTATGATGTCATAATGCAAAATTCCATTATGATGTCATAATGCAAAATTCCATTATGATGTAATAATGCAAAATTCCATTATGATGTCATAATGTAACATTCCATTATGATGTCATAATGCAAAATTCCATTATGATGTCATAATGTAACATTCCATTATGATGTCATAATGCAAAATTCCATTATGATGTCATAATGTAACATTCAATTATGATGTCATAATGTAACATCCCATTATGATGTCATAATGCAACATTCCATTATGATGTCATAATGTAATATCCCATTATGATGTCATAATGTAACATTCCATTATGATGTCATAATGCAAAATTCCATTATGATGTCATAATGCAACATTCCATTATGATGTCATAATGCAAAATTCCATTATGATGTCATAATGTAACGTCCCATTATGATGTCATAATGCAAAATTCCATTATGATGTCATAATGTAACATTCCATTATGATGTCATAATGCAAAATTCCATTATGATGTCATAATGTAAAATTCCATTATGATCTCATAATGCAAAATTCCATTATGATGTCATAATGTAAAATTCCATTATGATGTCATATTGCAAAATTCCATTATGATGTCATAATGCAAAATTCCATTATGATGTCATAATGTAAAATTCCATTATGATGTCATAATGTAACATCCCATTATGATGTCATAATGCAAAATTCCATTATGATGTCATAATGTAACATTCCATTATGATGTCATAATGCAAAGTTCCATTATGATGTCATAATGTAACATTCCATTATGATGTCATAATGCAAAATTCCATTATGATGTCATAATGTAACATCCCATTATGATGTCATAATGCAAAATTCCATTATGATGTCATAATGTAACATTCCATTATGATGTCATAATGCAAAATTCCATTATGATGTCATAATGTAACATTCCATTATGATGTCATAATGCAAAATTCCATTATGATGTCATAATGCAACATTCCATTATGATGTCATAATGCAAAATTCCATTATGATGTCATAATGTAACATTCCATTATGATGTCATAATGTAACGTCCCATTATGATGTCATAATGCAAAATTCCATTATGATGTCATAATGTAACGTCCCATTATGATGTCATAATGCAAAATTCCATTATGATGTCATAATGTAACATTCCATTATGATGTCATAATGCAAAATTCCATTATGATGTCATAATGTAAAATTCCATTATGATGTCATAATGCAAAATTCCATTATGATGTCATAATGTAAAATTCCATTATGATGTCATAATGCAACATTCCATTATGATGTCATAATGCAAGATTCCATTATGATGTCATAATGTAACTATCCATTATGATGTCATAATGTAACATACCATTATGATGTCATAATGTAACATTCCATTATGATGTCATAATGCAAAATTCCATTATGATGTCATAATGCAATATTCCATTACGATGTCAAAATGTAACATGCCATTATGATGTCATAATGCAACATTCCATTATGATGTCATAATGTAACATTCCATTATGATGTCATAATGCAACATTCGATTATGATGTCATAATGTAAAATTCCATTATGATGTCATATTGTAAAATTCCATTATGATGTCATAATGCAAAATTCCATTATGATGTCATAATGTAAAATTCCATTATGATGTCATAATGCAAAATTCCATTATGATGTCATAATGTAAAATTCCATTATGATGTCATAATGCAACATTCCATTATGATGTCATAATGCAAGATTCCATTATGATGTCATAATGTAACTATCCATTATGATGTCATAATGTAACATACCATTATGATGTCATAATGTAACATTCCATTATGATGTCATAATGCAAAATTCCATTATGATGTCATAATGCAAAATTCCATTATGATGTCATAATGCAAAATTCCATTATGATGTCATAATGCAAAATTCCATTATGATGTCATAATGCAAAATTCCATTATGATGTCATAATGTAACATTCCATTATGATGTCATAATGCAAAATTCCATTATCATGTCATAATGTAACATTCCATTATGATGTCATAATGCAAAATTCCATTATGATGTCATAATGTAACATTCAATTATGATGTCATAATGTAACATCCCATTATGATGTCATAATGCAACATTCCATTATGATGTCATAATGTAATATCCCATTATGATGTCATAATGTAACATTCCATTATGATGTCATAATGCAAAATTCCATTATGATGTCATAATGCAACATTCCATTATGATGTCATAATGCAAAATTCCATTATGATGTCATAATGTCACATTCCATTATGATGTCATAATGTAACGTCCCATTATGATGTCATAATGCAAAATTCCATTATGATGTCATAATGTAACGTCCCATTATGATGTCATAATGCAAAATTCCATTATGATGTCATAATGTAACATTCCATTATGATGTCATAATGCAAAATTCCATTATGATGTCATAATGTAAAATTCCATTATGATGTCATAATGCAAAATTCCATTATGATGTCATAATGTAAAATTCCATTATGATGTCATATTGCAAAATTCCATTATGATGTCATAATGCAAAATTCCATTATGATGTCATAATGTAAAATTCCATTATGATGTCATAATGTAACATCCCATTATGATGTCATAATGCAAAATTCCATTATGATGTCATAATGTAACATTCCATTATGATGTCATAATGCAAAATTCCATTATGATGTCATAATGCAATATTCCATTACGATGTCATAATGTAACATGCCATTATGATGTCATAATGCAACATTCCATTATGATGTCATAATGTAACATTCCATTATGATGTCATAATGCAACATTCGATTATGATGTCATAATGTAAAATTCCATTATGATGTCATATTGTAAAATTCCATTATGATGTCATAATGCAAAATTCCATTATGATGTCATAATGCAAAATTCCATTATGATGTCATAATGTAAAATTCCATTATGATGTCATAATGCAAAATTTCATTATGATGTCATAATGCAAGATTCCATTATGATGTCATAATGTAACTATCCATTATGATGTCATAATGTAACATTCCATTATGATGTCATAATGTAACATTCCATTATGATGTCATAATGCAAAATTCCATTATGATGTCATAATGTAACATTCCATTATGATGTCATAATGCAAAATTCCATTATGATGTCATAATGCAAAATTCCATTATGATGTAATAATGCAAAATTCCATTATGATGTCATAATGTAACATTCCATTATGATGTCATAATGCAAAATTCCATTATGATGTCATAATGTAACATTCAATTATGATGTCATAATGCAACATCCCATTATGATGTCATAATGCAACATTCCATTATGATGTCATAATGTAATATCCCATTATGATGTCATAATGTAACATTCCATTATGATGTCATAATGCAAAATTCCATTATGATGTCATAATGCAAAATTCCATTATGATGTCATAATGTAAAATTCCATTATGATGTCATAATGCAAAATTCCATTATGATGTCATAATGTAAAATTCCATTATGATGTCATATTGCAAAATTCCATTATGATGTCATAATGCAAAATTCCATTATGATGTCATAATGTAAAATTCCATTATGATGTCATAATGTAACATCCCATTATGATGTCATAATGCAAAATTCCATTATGATGTCATAATGTAACATTCCATTATGATGTCATAATGCAAAATTCCATTATGATGTCATAATGCAATATTCCATTATGATGTCATAATGTAACATGCCATTATGATGTCATAATGCAACATTCCATTATGATGTCATAATGTAACATTCCATTATGATGTCATAATGCAACATTCGATTATGATGTCATAATGTAAAATTCCATTATGATGTCATATTGTAAAATTCCATTATGATGTCATAATGCAAAATTCCATTATGATGTCATAATGTAAAATTCCATTATGATGTCATAATGCAAAATTCCATTATGATGTCATAATGTAAAATTCCATTATGATGTCATAATGCAAAATTTCATTATGATGTCATAATGCAAGATTCCATTATGATGTCATAATGTAACTATCCATTATGATGTCATAATGTAACATTCCATTATGATGTCATAATGTAACATTCCATTATGATGTCATAATGCAAAATTCCATTATGATGTCATAATGTAACATTCCATTATGATGTCATAATGCAAAATTCCATTATGATGTCATAATGCAAAATTCCATTATGATGTCATAATGTAAAATTCCATTATGATGTCATAATGCAAAATTCCATTATGATGTCATAATGCAAAATTCCATTATGATGTCATATTGTAAAATTCCATTATGATGTCATAATGCAAAATTCCATTATGATGTCATAATGTAAAATTCCATTATGATGTCATAATGCAAAATTCCATTATGATGTCATAATGTAAAATTCCATTATGATGTCATAATGCAACATTCCATTATGATGTCATAATGCAAGATTCCATTATGATGTCATAATGTAACTATCCATTATGATGTCATAATGTAACATTCCATTATGATGTCATAATGCAAAATTCCATTATGATGTCATAATGCAAAATTCCATTATGATGTCATAATGTAAAATTCCATTATGATGTCATAATGCAAAATTCCATTATGATGTCATAATGCAAAATTCCATTATGATGTCATATTGTAAAATTCCATTATGATGTCATAATGCAAAATTCCATTATGATGTCATAATGTAAAATTCCATTATGATGTCATAATGCAAAATTCCATTATGATGTCATAATGTAACATTCCATTATGATGTCATAATGCAAAATTCCATTATGATGTCATAATGCAAAATTCCATTATGATGTCATATTGTAAAATTCCATTATGATGTCATAATGCAAAATTCCATTATGATGTCATAATGTAAAATTCCATTATGATGTCATAATGCAAAATTCCATTATGATGTCATAATGTAAAATTCCATTATGATGTCATAATGCAAAATTCCATTATGATGTCATAATGCAAGATTCCATTATGATGTCATAATGTAACTATCCATTATGATGTCATAATGTAACATTCCATTATGATGTCATAATGTAACATTCCATTATGATGTCATAATGCAAAATTCCATTATGATGTCATAATGTAACATTCCATTATGATGTCATAATGCAAAATTCCATTATGATGTCATAATGCAAAATTCCATTATGATGTAATAATGCAAAATTCCATTATGATGTCATAATGTAACATTCCATTATGATGTCATAATGCAAAATTCCATTATGATGTCATAATGTAACATTCCATTATGATGTCATAATGCAAAATTCCATTATGATGTCATAATGTAACATTCCATTATGATGTCATAATGCAAAATTCCATTATGATGTCATAATGCAACATTCCATTATGATGTCATAATGTAATATCCCATTATGATGTCATAATGTAACATCCCATTATGATGTCATAATGCAAAAATTCCATTAAGATGTCATAATGTAACATCCCATTATGATGTCATAATGCAAAATTCCATTATGATGTCATAATGCAACATTCCATTATGATGTCATAATGTAACATTCCATTATGATGTCATATTGCAACTTTCCATTATGATGTCATAATGCAATATTCCATTACGATGTCATAATGTAACATTCCATTATGATGTCATAATGCAAAATTCCATTATGATGTCATAATGTAACATTCCATTATGATGTCATAATGCAAAATTCCATTATGATGTCATAATGTAACATTCCGTTATGATGTCATAATGCAAAATTCCATTATGATGTCATAATGTAACATTCCATTATGATGTCATAATGCAAAATTCCATTATGATGTCATAATGCAACATCCCATTATGATGTCATAATGC
Organism: Eleutherodactylus coqui; assembly: GCF_035609145.1. NCBI lineage: Eukaryota > Metazoa > Chordata > Amphibia > Anura > Eleutherodactylidae > Eleutherodactylus > Eleutherodactylus coqui. Next base: position 150,545,993 of record NC_089843.1, on the reverse strand, counting down.
AAAATTCCATTATGATGTCATAATGTAACATTCCATTATGATGTCATAATGCAAAATTCCATTATGATGTCATAATGCAATATTCCATTACGATGTCATAATGTAACGTCCCATTATGATGTCATAATGCAAAATTCCATTATGATGTCATAATGTAACATTCCATTATGATGTCATAATGCAAAATTCCATTATGATGTCATAATGTAAAATTCCATTATGATGTCATAATGCAAAATTCCATTATGATGTCATAATGTAAAATTCCATTATGATGTCATATTGCAAAATTCCATTATGATGTCATAATGCAAAATTCCATTATGATGTCATAATGTAAAATTCCATTATGATGTCATAATGTAACATCCCATTATGATGTCATAATGCAAAATTCCATTATGATGTCATAATGTAACATTCCATTATGATGTCATAATGCAAAATTCCATTATGATGTCATAATGCAATATTCCATTACGATGTCATAATGTAACATGCCATTATGATGTCATAATGCAACATTCCATTATGATGTCATAATGTAACATTCCATTATGATGTCATAATGCAACATTCGATTATGATGTCATAATGTAAAATTCCATTATGATGTCATAATGTAAAATTCCATTATGATGTCATAATGCAAAATTCCATTATGATGTCATAATGCAAAATTCCATTATGATGTCATATTGTAAAATTCCATTATGATGTCATAATGCAAAATTCCATTATGATGTCATAATGTAAAATTCCATTATGATGTCATAATGCAAAATTCCATTATGATGTCATAATGTAAAATTCCATTATGATGTCATAATGCAACATTCCATTATGATGTCATAATGCAAGATTCCATTATGATGTCATAATGTAACTATCCATTATGATGTCATAATGTAACATTCCATTATGATGTCATAATGTAACATTCCATTATGATGTCATAATGCAAAATTCCATTATGATGTCATATTGTAAAATTCCATTATGATGTCATAATGCAAAATTCCATTATGATGTCATAATGTAAAATTCCATTATGATGTCATAATGCAAAATTCCATTATGATGTCATAATGCAAAATTCCATTATGATGTCATAATGTAACATTCCATTATGATGTCATAATGTAACATTCCATTATGATGTCATAATGCAAAATTCCATTTTGATGTCATAATGTAACATTCCATTATGATGTCATAATGTAAAATTCCATTATGATGTCATAATGCAAAATTCTATTATGTCATAATGCAAAATTCCATTATGATGTCATAATGCAAAATTCCATTATGATGTCATAATGCAACATTCCATTATGATGTCATAATGCAAAATTCCATTATGATGTCATAATGTAACATTCCATTATGATGTCATAATGTAACGTCCCATTATGATGTCATAATGCAAAATTCCATTATGATGTCATAATGTAACGTCCCATTATGATGTCATAATGCAAAATTCCATTATGATGTCATAATGTAACGTCCCATTATGATGTCATAATGCAAAATTCCATTATGATGTCATAATGTAACATTCCATTATGATGTCATAATGCAAAATTCCATTATGATGTCATAATGTAACATTCAATTATGATGTCATAATGCAAAATTCCATTATGATGTCATAATGTAAAATTCCATTATGATGTCATATTGCAAAATTCCATTATGATGTCATAATGCAAAATTCCATTATGATGTCATAATGTAAAATTCCATTATGATGTCATAATGTAACATCCCATTATGATGTCATAATGCAAAATTCCATTATGATGTCATAATGTAACATTCCATTATGATGTCATAATGCAAAATTCCATTATGATGTCATAATGCAATATTCCATTACGATGTCATAATGTAACATGCCATTATGATGTCATAATGCAACATTCCATTATGATGTCATAATGTAACATTCCATTATGATGTCATAATGCAACATTCGATTATAATGTCATAATGTAAAATTCCATTATGATGTCATAATGCAAAATTCCATTATGATGTCATAATGCAAAATTCCATTATGATGTCATAATGTAAAATTCCATTATGATGTCATAATGCAAAATTCCATTATGATGTCATAATGCAAAATTCCATTATGATGTCATATTGTAAAATTCCATTATGATGTCATAATGCAAAATTCCATTATGATGTCATAATGTAAAATTCCATTATGATGTCATAATGCAAAATTCCATTATGATGTCATAATGTAAAATTCCATTATGATGTGATAATGCAACATTCCATTATGATGTCATAATGCAAGATTCCATTATGATGTCATAATGTAACTATCCATTATGATGTCATAATGTAACATTCCATTATGATGTCATAATGTAACATTCCATTATGATGTCATAATGCAAAATTCCATTATGATGTCATAATGTAACATTCCATTATGATGTCATAATGCAAAATTCCATTATGATGTCATAATGCAAAATTCCATTATGATGTAATAATGCAAAATTCCATTATGATGTCATAATGTAACATTCCATTATGATGTCATAATGTAAAATTCCATTATGATGTCATAATGTAACATTCCATTATGATGTCATAATGCAAAATTCCATTATGATGTCATAATGCAACATTCCATTATGATGTCATAATGCAAAATTCCATTATGATGTCATAATGTAACATTCCATTATGATGTCATAATGCAAAATTCCATTATGATGTCATAATGTAACATTCAATTATGATGTCATAATGCAACATCCCATTATGATGTCATAATGCAACATTCCATTATGATGTCATAATGTAATATCCCATTATGATGTCATAATGTAACATTCCATTATGATGTCATAATGCAAAATTCCATTATGATGTCATAATGCAACATTCCATTATGATGTCATAATGCAAAATTCCATTATGATGTCATAATGTAACATTCCATTATGATGTCATAATGTAACGTCCCATTATGATGTCATAATGCAAAATTCCATTATGATGTCATAATGTAACGTCCCATTATGATGTCATAATGCAAAATTCCATTATGATGTCATAATGTAACATTCCATTATGATGTCATAATGCAAAATTCCATTATGATGTCATAATGTAACATTCCATTATGATGTCATAATGTAACATTCCATTATGATGTCATAATGCAAAATTCCATTATGATGTCATAATGTAAAATTCCATTATGATGTCATATTGCAAAATTCCATCATGATGTCATAATGCAAAATTCCATTATGATGTCATAATGTAAAATTCCATTATGATGTCATAATGTAACATCCCATTATGATGTCATAATGCAAAATTCCATTATGATGTCATAATGTAACATTCCATTATGATGTCATAATGCAAAGTTCCATTATGATGTCATAATGTAACATTCCATTATGATGTCATAATGCAAAATTCCATTATGATGTCATAATGTAACATCCCATTATGATGTCATAATGCAAAATTCCATTATGATGTCATAATGTAACATCCCATTATGATGTCATAATGCAAAAATTCCATTATGATGTCATAATGTAACATCCCATTATGATGTCATAATGCAAAATTCCATTATGATGTCATAATGCAACATTCCATTATGATGTCATAATGTAACATTCCATTATGATGTCATATTGCAACTTTCCATTATGATGTCATAATTCAAAATTCCATTATGATGTCATAATGTAACATTCCATTATGATGTCATAATGCAAAATTCCATTATGATGTCATAATGTAACATTCCATTATGATGTCATAATGCAAAATTCCATTATGATGTCATAATGTAACATTCCATTATGATGTCATAATGCAAAATTCCATTATGATGTCATAATGTAACATTCCATTATGATGTCATAATGCAAAATTCCATTATGATGTAATAATGCAAAATTCCATTACGATGTCATAATGTAACATTCCATTATGATGTCATAATGCAAAATTCCATTATGATGTCATAATGTAACATTCCATTATGATGTCATAATGCAAAATTCCATTATGATGTCATAATGTAACATTCCATTATGATGTCATAATGCAAAATTCCATTATGATGTCATAATGTAACATTCAATTATGATCTCATAATGTAACATCCCATTATGATGTCATAATGCAACATTCCATTATGATGTCATAATGTAATATCCCATTATGATGTCATAATGTAACATTCCATTATGATGTCATAATGCAAAATTCCATTATGATGTCATAATGTAACATTCCATTATGATGTCATAATGCAAAATTCCATTATGATGTCATAATGTAAAATTCCATTATGATGTCATAATGTAACATTCCATTATGATGTCATAATGCAAAATTCCATTATGATGTCATAATGTAACATTCCATTATGATGTCATAATGTGACATTCCATTATGATGTCATAATGTAACATTCCATTATGATGTCATAATGTAACATTCCATTATGATGTCATAATGCAAAATTCCATTATGATGTCATAATGTAACATTCAATTATGATGTCATAATGCAACATCCCATTATGATGTCATAATGCAACATTCCATTATGATGTCATAATGTAATATCCCATTATGATGTCATAATGTAACATTCCATTATGATGTCATAATGCAAAATTCCATTATGATGTCATAATGCAACATTCCATTATGATGTCATAATGCAAAATTCCATTATGATGTCATAATGTAACATTCCATTATGATGTCATAATGTAACGTCCCATTATGATGTCATAATGCAAAATTCCATTATGATGTCATAATGTAACGTCCCATTATGATGTCATAATGCAAAATTCCATTATGATGTCATAATGTAACATTCCATTATGATGTCATAATGCAAAATTCCATTATGATGTCATAATGTAACATTCCATTATGATGTCATAATGTAACATTCCATTATGATGTCATAATGCAAAATTCCATTATGATGTCATAATGTAAAATTCCATTATGATGTCATATTGCAAAATTCCATCATGATGTCATAATGCAAAATTCCATTATGATGTCATAATGTAAAATTCCATTATGATGTCATAATGTAACATCCCATTATGATGTCATAATGCAAAATTCCATTATGATGTCATAATGTAACATTCCATTATGATGTCATAATGCAAAGTTCCATTATGATGTCATAATGTAACATTCCATTATGATGTCATAATGCAAAATTCCATTATGATGTCATAATGTAACATCCCATTATGATGTCATAATGCAAAATTCCATTATGATGTCATAATGTAACATCCCATTATGATGTCATAATGCAAAAATTCCATTATGATGTCATAATGTAACATCCCATTATGATGTCATAATGCAAAATTCCATTATGATGTCATAATGCAACATTCCATTATGATGTCATAATGTAACATTCCATTATGATGTCATATTGCAACTTTCCATTATGATGTCATAATTCAAAATTCCATTATGATGTCATAATGTAACATTCCATTATGATGTCATAATGCAAAATTCCATTATGATGTCATAATGTAACATTCCATTATGATGTCATAATGCAAAATTCCATTATGATGTCATAATGTAACATTCCATTATGATGTCATAATGCAAAATTCCATTATGATGTCATAATGTAACATTCCATTATGATGTCATAATGCAAAATTCCATTATGATGTAATAATGCAAAATTCCATTACGATGTCATAATGTAACATTCCATTATGATGTCATAATGCAAAATTCCATTATGATGTCATAATGTAACATTCCATTATGATGTCATAATGCAAAATTCCATTATGATGTCATAATGTAACATTCCATTATGATGTCATAATGCAAAATTCCATTATGATGTCATAATGTAACATTCAATTATGATCTCATAATGTAACATCCCATTATGATGTCATAATGCAACATTCCATTATGATGTCATAATGTAATATCCCATTATGATGTCATAATGTAACATTCCATTATGATGTCATAATGCAAAATTCCATTATGATGTCATAATGTAACATTCCATTATGATGTCATAATGCAAAATTCCATTATGATGTCATAATGTAAAATTCCATTATGATGTCATAATGTAACATTCCATTATGATGTCATAATGCAAAATTCCATTATGATGTCATAATGTAACATTCCATTATGATGTCATAATGTGACATTCCATTATGATGTCATAATTTAACATTCCATTATGATGTCATAATGCAAAATTCCATTATGATGTCATTATGTAACATTCAATTATGATCTCATAATGTAACATCCCATTATGATGTCATAATGCAACATTCCATTATGATGTCATAATGTAATATCCCATTATGATGTCATAATGTAACATCCCATTATGATGTCATAATGTAACATTCCATTATGATGTCATAATGCAAAATTCCATTATGATGTCATAATGTAACATTCCATTATGATGTCATAATGCAAAATTCCATTATGATGTCATAATGTAACATTCCATTATGATGTCATAATGCAAAATTCCATTATGATGTCATAATGTAAAATTCCATTATGATGTCATAATGTAACATTCCATTATGATGTCACAATGCAAAATTCCATTATGATGTCATAATGTAACATTCCATTATGATGTCATAATGTGACATTCCATTATGATGTCATAATTTAACATTCCATTATGATGTCATAATGCAAAATTCCATTATGATGTCATAATGTAACATTCCATTATGATGTCATAATGCAAAATTCCATTATGATGTCATAATGTAACATTCCATTATGATGTCATAATGCAAAATTCCATTATGATGTCATAATGTAACATCCCATTATGATGTCATAATGCAAAATTCCATTATGATGTCATAATGTAACATCCCATTATGATGTCATAATGCAAAAATTCCATTATGATGTCATAATGTAACATCCCATTATGATGTCATAATGCAAAATTCCATTATGATGTCATAATGCAACATTCCATTATGATGTCATAATGTAACATTCCATTATGATGTCATATTGCAACTTTCCATTATGATGTCATAATTCAAAATTCCATTATGATGCCATAATGTAACATTCCATTATGATGTCATAATGCAAAATTCCATTATGATGTCATAATGTAAAATTCCATTATGATGTCATAATGTAACATTCCATTATGATGTCACAATGCAAAATTCCATTATGATGTCATAATGTAACATTCCATTATGATGTCATAATGTGACATTCCATTATGATGTCATAATTTAACATTCCATTATGATGTCATAATGCAAAATTCCATTATGATGTCATTATGTAACATTCAATTATGATCTCATAATGTAACATCCCATTATGATGTCATAATGCAACATTCCATTATGATGTCATAATGTAATATCCCATTATGATGTCATAATGTAACATTCCATTATGATGTCATAATGTAACATTCCATTATGATGTCATAATGTAACATTCCATTATGATGTCATAATGCAAAATTCCATTATGATGTCATAATGTAAAATTCCATTATGATGTCATAATGTAACATTCCATTATGATGTCACAATGCAAAATTCCATTATGATGTCATAATGTAACATTCCATTATGATGTCATAATGTGACATTCCATTATGATGTCATAATTTAACATTCCATTATGATGTCATAATGCAAAATTCCATTATGATGTCATAATGTAACATTCCATTATGATGTCATAATGCAAAATTCCATTATGATGTCATAATGTAACATTCCATTATGATGTCATAATGCAAAATTCCATTATGATGTCATAATGTAACATCCCATTATGATGTCATAATGCAAAATTCCATTATGATGTCATAATGTAACATCCCATTATGATGTCATAATGCAAAAATTCCATTATGATGTCATAATGTAACATCCCATTATGATGTCATAATGCAAAATTCCATTATGATGTCATAATGCAACATTCCATTATGATGTCATAATGTAACATTCCATTATGATGTCATATTGCAACTTTCCATTATGATGTCATAATTCAAAATTCCATTATGATGCCATAATGTAACATTCCATTATGATGTCATAATGCAAAATTCCATTATGATGTCATAATGTAACATTCCATTATGATGTCATAATGCAAAATTCCATTATGATGTCATAATGTAACATTCCATTATGATGTCATAATGCAAAATTCCATTATGATGTCATAATGTAACATTCCATTATGATGTCATAATGCAAAATTCCATTATGATGTCATAATGCAACATTCCATTATGATGTCATAATGTAACATTCCATTATGATGTCATAATGCAACATTCCATTATGATGTCATAATGTAACATTCCATTATGATGTCATAATGCAACATTCCATTATGATGTCATAATGCAAAATTCCATTATGATGTCATAATGTAACATTCCATTATGATGTCATAATGCAAAATTCCATTATGATGTCATAATGTAACATTCCATTATGATGTCATAATGTAACGTCCCATTATGATGTCATAATGCAAAATTCCATTATGATGTCATAATGTAACGTCCCATTATGATGTCATAATGCAAAATTCCATTATGATGTCATAATGTAACATTCCATTATGATGTCATAATGCAAAATTCCATTATGATGTCATAATGTAAAATTCCATTATGATGTCATAATGCAAAATTCCATTATGATGTCATAATGTAAAATTCCATTATGATGTCATATTGCAAAATTCCATTATGATGTCATAATGCAAAATTCCATTATGATGTCATAATGTAAAATTCCATTATGATGTCATAATGTAACATCCCATTATGATGTCATAATGTAACATTCCATTATGATGTCATAATGCAAAATTCCATTATGATGTCATAATGCAAAATTCCATTATGATGTCATAATGCAATATTCCATTACGATGTCATAATGTAACATGCCATTATGATGTCATAATGCAACATTCCATTATGATGTCATAATGTAACATTCCATTATGATGTCATAATGCAAAATTCCATTATGATGTCATAATGTAACATTCCATTATGATGTCATAATGCAAAATTCCATTATGATGTCATAATGTAACATTCCATTATGATGTCATAATGCAAAATTCCATTATGATGTCATAATGTAACATTCAATTATGATGTCATAATGTAACATCCCATTATGATGTCATAATGCAACATTCCATTATGATGTCATAATGTAATATCCCATTATGATGTCATAATGTAACATTCCATTATGATGTCATAATGCAAAATTCCATTATGATGTCATAATGCAAAATTCCATTATGATGTCATAATGTAACATTCCATTATGATGTCATAATGCAAAATTCCATTATGATGTCATAATGTAACATTCCATTATGATGTCATAATGCAAAATTCCATTATGATGTCATAATGTAACATTCCATTATGATGTCATAATGCAAAATTCCATTATGATGTCATAATGCAACATTCCATTATGATGTCATAATGCAAAATTCCATTATGATGTCATAATGTAACATTCCATTATGATGTCATAATGTAACGTCCCATTATGATGTCATAATGTAACGTCCCATTATGATGTCATAATGCAAAATTCCATTATGATGTCATAATGTAACATTCCATTATGATGTCATAATGCAAAATTCCATTATGATGTCATAATGCAAAATTCCATTATGATGTCATAATGTAAAATTCCATTATGATGTCATAATGCAAAATTCCATTATGATGTCATAATGTAAAATTCCATTATGATGTCATATTGCAAAATTCCATTATGATGTCATAATGTAAAATTCCATTATGATGTCATAATGTAAAATTCCATTATGATGTCATAATGTAACATCCCATTATGATGTCATAATGCAAAATTCCATTATGATGTCATAATGTAACATTCCATTATGATGTCATAATGCAAAATTCCATTATGATGTAATAATGCAATATTCCATTACGATGTCATAATGTAACATGCCATTATGATGTCATAATGCAACATTCCATTATGATGTCATAATGTAACATTCCATTATGATGTCATAATGCAACATTCGATTATGATGTCATAATGTAAAATTCCATTATGATGTCATAATGCAAAATTCCATTATGATGTCATAATGCAAAATTCCATTATGATGTCATAATGTAAAATTCCATTATGATGTCATAATGCAAAATTCCATTATGATGTCATAATGCAAAATTCCATTATGATGTCATATTGTAAAATTCCATTATGATGTCATAATGCAAAATTCCATTATGATGTCATAATGTAAAATTCCATTATGATGTCATAATGCAAAATTCCATTATGATGTCATAATGTAAAATTCCATTATGATGTCATAATGCAACATTCCATTATGATGTCATAATGCAACTTTCCATTATGATGTCATAATGTAACTATCCATTATGATGTCATAATGTAACATTCCATTATGATGTCATAATGTAACATTCCATTATGATGTCATAATGCAAAATTCCATTATGATGTCATAATGTAACATTCCATTATGATGTCATAATGCAAAATTCCATTATGATGTCATAATGCAAAATTCCATTATGATGTCATAATGCAAAATTCCATTATGATGTCATAATGTAACATTCCATTATGATGTCATAATGCAAAATTCCATTATGATGTCATAATGTAACATTCCATTATGATGTCATAATGCAAAATTCCATTATGATGTCATAATGTAACATTCCATTATGATGTCATAATGCAAAATTCCATTATGATGTCATAATGTAACATTCAATTATGATGTCATAATGTAACATCCCATTATGATGTCATAATGCAACATTCCATTATGATGTCATAATGTAATATCCCATTATGATGTCATAATGTAACATTCCATTATGATGTCATAATGCAAAATTCCATTATGATGTCATAATGCAACATTCCATTATGATGTCATAATGCAAAATTCCATTATGATGTCATAATGTAACATTCCATTATGATGTCATAATGTAACGTCCCATTATGATGTCATAATGCAAAATTCCATTATGATGTCATAATGTAACGTCCCATTATGATGTCATAATGCAAAATTCCATTATGATGTCATAATGTAACATTCCATTATGATGTCATAATGCAAAATTCCATTATGATGTCATAATGTAAAATTCCATTATGATGTCATAATGCAAAATTCCATTATGATGTCATAATGTAAAATTCCATTATGATGTCATATTGCAAAATTCCATTATGATGTCATAATGCAAAATTCCATTATGATGTCATAATGTAAAATTCCATTATGATGTCATAATGTAACATCCCATTATGATGTCATAATGCAAAATTCCATTATGATGTCATAATGTAACATTCCATTATGATGTCATAATGCAAAATTCCATTATGATGTCATAATGTAACATTCCATTATGATGTCATAATGCAAAATTCCATTATGATGTCATAATGTAACATCCCATTATGATGTCATAATGCAAAATTCCATTATGATGTCATAATGTAACATCCCATTATGATGTCATAATGCAAAAATTCCATTATGATGTCATAATGTAACATCCCATTATGATGTCATAATGCAAAATTCCATTATGATGTCATAATGCAACATTCCATTATGATGTCATAATGTAACATTCCATTATGATGTCATATTGCAACTTTCCATTATGATGTCATAATTCAAAATTCCATTATGATGTCATAATGTAACATTCAATTATGATCTCATAATGTAACATCCCATTATGATGTCATAATGCAACATTCCATTATGATGTCATAATGTAATATCCCATTATGATGTCATAATGTAACATTCCATTATGATGTCATAATGCAAAATTCCATTATGATGTCATAATGTAACATTCCATTATGATGTCATAATGCAAAATTCCATTATGATGTCATAATGTAAAATTCCATTATGATGTCATAATGTAACATTCCATTATGATGTCACAATGCAAAATTCCATTATGATGTCATAATGTAACATTCCATTATGATGTCATAATGTGACATTCCATTATGATGTCATAATTTAACATTCCATTATGATGTTATAATGCAAAATTCCATTATGATGTCATAATGTAACATTCAATTATGATCTCATAATGTAACATCCCATTATGATGTCATAATGCAACATTCCATTATGATGTCATAATGTAATATCCCATTATGATGTCATAATGTAACATTCCATTATGATGTCATAATGCAAAATTCCATTATGATGTCATAATGTAACATTCCATTATGATGTCATAATGCAAAATTCCATTATGATGTCATAATGTAAAATTCCATTATGATGTCATAATGTAACATTCCATTATGATGTCACAATGCAAAATTCCATTATGATGTCATAATGTAACATTCCATTATGATGTCATAATGTGACATTCCATTATGATGTCATAATTTAACATTCCATTATGATGTCATAATGCAAAATTCCATTATGATGTCATAATGTAACATCCCATTATGATGTCATAATGCAAAATTCCATTATGATGTCATAATGTAACATCCCATTATGATGTCATAATGCAAAAATTCCATTATGATGTCATAATGTAACATCCCATTATGATGTCATAATGCAAAATTCCATTATGATGTCATAATGCAACATTCCATTATGATGTCATAATGTAACATTCCATTATGATGTCATATTGCAACTTTCCATTATGATGTCATAATTCAAAATTCCATTATGATGCCATAATGTAACATTCCATTATGATGTCATAATGCAAAATTCCATTATGATGTCATAATGTAACATTCCATTATGATGTCATAATGCAAAATTCCATTATGATGTCATAATGTAACATTCCATTATGATGTCATAATGCAAAATTCCATTATGATGTCATAATGTAACATTCCATTATGATGTCATAATGCAAAATTCCATTATGATGTCATAATGCAACATTCCATTATGATGTCATAATGCAAAATTCCATTATGATGTCATAATGCAACATTCCATTATGATGTCATAATGTAACATTCCATTATGATGTCATAATGCAACATTCCATTATGATGTCATAATGTAACATTCCATTATGATGTCATAATGCAACATTCCATTATGATGTCATAATGCAAAATTCTATTATGATGTCATAATGTAACATTCCATTATGATGTCATAATGCAAAATTCCATTATGATGTCATAATGTAACATTCCATTATGATGTCATAATGCAAAATTCCATTATGATGTCATAATGTAACATTCCATTATGATGTCATAATGTAACGTCCCATTATGATGTCATAATGCAAAATTCCATTATGATGTCATAATGTAACGTCCCATTATGATGTCATAATGCAAAATTCCATTATGATGTCATAATGTAACATTCCATTATGATGTCATAATGCAAAATTCCATTATGATGTCATAATGTAAAATTCCATTATGATGTCATAATGCAAAATTCCATTATGATGTCATAATGTAAAATTCCATTATGATGTCATATTGCAACATTCCATTATGATGTCATAATGCAAAATTCCATTATGATGTCATAATGTAAAATTCCATTATGATGTCATAATGTAACATCCCATTATGATGTCATAATGCAAAATTCCATTATGATGTCATAATGTAACATTCCATTATGATGTCATAATGCAAAATTCCATTATGATGTCATAATGCAAAATTCCATTATGATGTCATAATGCAATATTCCATTACGATGTCATAATGTAACATGCCATTATGATGTCATAATGCAACATTCCATTATGATGTCATAATGTAACATTCCATTATGATGTCATAATGCAAAATTCCATTATGATGTCATAATGTAACATTCCATTATGATGTCATAATGCAAAATTCCATTATGATGTCATAATGTAACATTCCATTATGATGTCATAATGTAAAATTCCATTATGATGTCATAATGTAACATTCAATTATGATGTCATAATGTAACATCCCATTATGATGTCATAATGCAACATTCCATTATGATGTCATAATGTAATATCCCATTATGATGTCATAATGTAACATTCCATTATGATGTCATAATGCAAAATTCCATTATGATGTCATAATGTAAAATTCCATTATGATGTCATAATGTAACATTCCATTATGATGTCACAATGCAAAATTCCATTATGATGTCATAATGTAACATTCCATTATGATGTCATAATGTGACATTCCATTATGATGTCATAATTTAACATTCCATTATGATGTCATAATGCAAAATTCCATTATGATGTCATAATGTAACATCCCATTATGATGTCATAATGCAAAATTCCATTATGATGTCATAATGTAACATCCCATTATGATGTCATAATGCAAAAATTCCATTATGATGTCATAATGTAACATCCCATTATGATGTCATAATGCAAAATTCCATTATGATGTCATAATGCAACATTCCATTATGATGTCATAATGTAACATTCCATTATGATGTCATATTGCAACTTTCCATTATGATGTCATAATTCAAAATTCCATTATGATGCCATAATGTAACATTCCATTATGATGTCATAATGCAAAATTCCATTATGATGTCATAATGTAACATTCCATTATGATGTCATAATGCAAAATTCCATTATGATGTCATAATGTAACATTCCATTATGATGTCATAATGCAAAATTCCATTATGATGTCATAATGTAACATTCCATTATGATGTCATAATGCAAAATTCCATTATGATGTCATAATGCAACATTCCATTATGATGTCATAATGCAAAATTCCATTATGATGTCATAATGCAACATTCCATTATGATGTCATAATGTAACATTCCATTATGATGTCATAATGCAACATTCCATTATGATGTCATAATGTAACATTCCATTATGATGTCATAATGCAACATTCCATTATGATGTCATAATGCAAAATTCTATTATGATGTCATAATGTAACATTCCATTATGATGTCATAATGCAAAATTCCATTATGATGTCATAATGTAACATTCCATTATGATGTCATAATGCAAAATTCCATTATGATGTCATAATGTAACATTCCATTATGATGTCATAATGTAACGTCCCATTATGATGTCATAATGCAAAATTCCATTATGATGTCATAATGCAAAATTCCATTATGATGTCATAATGTAACGTCCCATTATGATGTCATAATGCAAAATTCCATTATGATGTCATAATGTAACATTCCATTATGATGTCATAATGCAAAATTCCATTATGATGTCATAATGTAAAATTCCATTATGATGTCATAATGCAAAATTCCATTATGATGTCATAATGTAAAATTCCATTATGATGTCAAATTGCAAAATTCCATTATGATGTCATAATGCAAAATTCCATTATGATGTCATAATGTAAAATTCCATTATGATGTCATAATGTAACATCCCATTATGATGTCATAATGCAAAATTCCATTATGATGTCATAATGTAACATTCCATTATGATGTCATAATGCAAAATTCCATTATGATGTCATAATGCAAAATTCCATTATGATGTCATAATGCAATATTCCATTACGATGTCATAATGTAACATGCCATTATGATGTCATAATGCAACATTCCATTATGATGTCATAATGTAACATTCCATTATGATGTCATAATGCAAAATTCCATTATGATGTCATAATGTAACATTCCATTATGATGTCATAATGCAAAATTCCATTATGATGTCATAATGTAACATTCCATTATGATGTCATAATGCAAAATTCCATTATGATGTCATAATGTAACATTCCATTATGATGTCATAATGCAAAATTCCATTATGATGTCATAATGTAACATTCCATTATGATGTCATAATGCAAAATTCCATTATGATGTCATAATGTAACATCCCATTATGATGTCATAATGCAAAAATTCCATTATGATGTCATAATGTAACATCCCATTATGATGTCATAATGCAAAATTCCATTATGATGTCATAATGCAACATTCCATTATGATGTCATAATGTAACATTCCATTATGATGTCATATTGCAACTTTCCATTATGATGTCATAATTCAAAATTCCATTATGATGTCATAATGTAACATTCAATTATGATCTCATAATGTAACATCCCATTATGATGTCATAATGCAACATTCCATTATGATGTCATAATGTAATATCCCATTATGATGTCATAATGTAACATTCCATTATGATGTCATAATGCAAAATTCCATTATGATGTCATAATGTAACATTCCATTATGATGTCATAATGCAAAATTCCATTATGATGTCATAATGTAAAATTCCATTATGATGTCATAATGTAACATTCCATTATGATGTCACAATGCAAAATTCCATTATGATGTCATAATGTAACATTCCATTATGATGTCATAATGTGACATTCCATTATGATGTCATAATTTAACATTCCATTATGATGTTATAATGCAAAATTCCATTATGATGTCATAATGTAACATTCAATTATGATCTCATAATGTAACATCCCATTATGATGTCATAATGCAACATTCCATTATGATGTCATAATGTAATATCCCATTATGATGTCATAATGTAACATTCCATTATGATGTCATAATGCAAAATTCCATTATGATGTCATAATGTAACATTCCATTATGATGTCATAATGCAAAATTCCATTATGATGTCATAATGTAAAATTCCATTATGATGTCATAATGTAACATTCCATTATGATGTCACAATGCAAAATTCCATTATGATGTCATAATGTAACATTCCATTATGATGTCATAATGTGACATTCCATTATGATGTCATAATTTAACATTCCATTATGATGTCATAATGCAAAATTCCATTATGATGTCATAATGTAACATCCCATTATGATGTCATAATGCAAAATTCCATTATGATGTCATAATGTAACATCCCATTATGATGTCATAATGCAAAAATTCCATTATGATGTCATAATGTAACATCCCATTATGATGTCATAATGCAAAATTCCATTATGATGTCATAATGCAACATTCCATTATGATGTCATAATGTAACATTCCATTATGATGTCATATTGCAACTTTCCATTATGATGTCATAATTCAAAATTCAATTATGATGCCATAATGTAACATTCCATTATGATGTCATAATGCAAAATTCCATTATGATGTCATAATGTAACATTCCATTATGATGTCATAATGCAAAATTCCATTATGATGTCATAATGTAACATTCCATTATGATGTCATAATGCAAAATTCCATTATGATGTCATAATGTAACATTCCATTATGATGTCATAATGCAAAATTCCATTATGATGTCATAATGCAACATTCCATTATGATGTCATAATGCAAAATTCCATTATGATGTCATAATGCAACATTCCATTATGATGTCATAATGTAACATTCCATTATGATGTCATAATGCAACATTCCATTATGATGTCATAATGTAACATTCCATTATGATGTCATAATGCAACATTCCATTATGATGTCATAATGCAAAATTCTATTATGATGTCATAATGTAACATTCCATTATGATGTCATAATGCAAAATTCCATTATGATGTCATAATGTAACATTCCATTATGATGTCATAATGCAAAATTCCATTATGATGTCATAATGTAACATTCCATTATGATGTCATAATGTAACGTCCCATTATGATGTCATAATGCAAAATTCCATTATGATGTCATAATGTAACGTCCCATTATGATGTCATAATGCAAAATTCCATTATGATGTCATAATGTAACATTCCATTATGATGTCATAATGCAAAATTCCATTATGATGTCATAATGTAAAATTCCATTATGATGTCATAATGCAAAATTCCATTATGATGTCATAATGTAAAATTCCATTATGATGTCATATTGCAACATTCCATTATGATGTCATAATGCAAAATTCCATTATGATGTCATAATGTAAAATTCCATTATGATGTCATAATGTAACATCCCATTATGATGTCATAATGCAAAATTCCATTATGATGTCATAATGTAACATTCCATTATGATGTCATAATGCAAAATTCCATTATGATGTCATAATGCAAAATTCCATTATGATGTCATAATGCAATATTCCATTACGATGTCATAATGTAACATGCCATTATGATGTCATAATGCAACATTCCATTATGATGTCATAATGTAACATTCCATTATGATGTCATAATGCAAAATTCCATTATGATGTCATAATGTAACATTCCATTATGATGTCATAATGCAAAATTCCATTATGATGTCATAATGTAACATTCCATTATGATGTCATAATGTAAAATTCCATTATGATGTCATAATGTAACATTCAATTATGATGTCATAATGTAACATCCCATTATGATGTCATAATGCAACATTCCATTATGATGTCATAATGTAATATCCCATTATGATGTCATAATGTAACATTCCATTATGATGTCATAATGCAAAATTCCATTATGATGTCATAATGTAAAATTCCATTATGATGTCATAATGTAACATTCCATTATGATGTCACAATGCAAAATTCCATTATGATGTCATAATGTAACATTCCATTATGATGTCATAATGTGACATTCCATTATGATGTCATAATTTAACATTCCATTATGATGTCATAATGCAAAATTCCATTATGATGTCATAATGTAACATCCCATTATGATGTCATAATGCAAAATTCCATTATGATGTCATAATGTAACATCCCATTATGATGTCATAATGCAAAAATTCCATTATGATGTCATAATGTAACATCCCATTATGATGTCATAATGCAAAATTCCATTATGATGTCATAATGCAACATTCCATTATGATGTCATAATGTAACATTCCATTATGATGTCATATTGCAACTTTCCATTATGATGTCATAATTCAAAATTCCATTATGATGCCATAATGTAACATTCCATTATGATGTCATAATGCAAAATTCCATTATGATGTCATAATGTAACATTCCATTATGATGTCATAATGCAAAATTCCATTATGATGTCATAATGTAACATTCCATTATGATGTCATAATGCAAAATTCCATTATGATGTCATAATGTAACATTCCATTATGATGTCATAATGCAAAATTCCATTATGATGTCATAATGCAACATTCCATTATGATGTCATAATGCAAAATTCCATTATGATGTCATAATGCAACATTCCATTATGATGTCATAATGTAACATTCCATTATGATGTCATAATGCAACATTCCATTATGATGTCATAATGTAACATTCCATTATGATGTCATAATGCAACATTCCATTATGATGTCATAATGCAAAATTCTATTATGATGTCATAATGTAACATTCCATTATGATGTCATAATGCAAAATTCCATTATGATGTCATAATGTAACATTCCATTATGATGTCATAATGCAAAATTCCATTATGATGTCATAATGTAACATTCCATTATGATGTCATAATGTAACGTCCCATTATGATGTCATAATGCAAAATTCCATTATGATGTCATAATGTAACGTCCCATTATGATGTCATAATGCAAAATTCCATTATGATGTCATAATGTAACATTCCATTATGATGTCATAATGCAAAATTCCATTATGATGTCATAATGTAAAATTCCATTATGATGTCATAATGCAAAATTCCATTATGATGTCATAATGTAAAATTCCATTATGATGTCATATTGCAACATTCCATTATGATGTCATAATGCAAAATTCCATTATGATGTCATAATGTAAAATTCCATTATGATGTCATAATGTAACATCCCATTATGATGTCATAATGCAAAATTCCATTATGATGTCATAATGTAACATTCCATTATGATGTCATAATGCAAAATTCCATTATGATGTCATAATGCAAAATTCCATTATGATGTCATAATGCAATATTCCATTACGATGTCATAATGTAACATGCCATTATGATGTCATAATGCAACATTCCATTATGATGTCATAATGTAACATTCCATTATGATGTCATAATGCAAAATTCCATTATGATGTCATAATGTAACATTCCATTATGATGTCATAATGCAAAATTCCATTATGATGTCATAATGTAACATTCCATTATGATGTCATAATGTAAAATTCCATTATGATGTCATAATGTAACATTCAATTATGATGTCATAATGTAACATCCCATTATGATGTCATAATGCAACATTCCATTATGATGTCATAATGTAATATCCCATTATGATGTCATAATGTAACATTCCATTATGATGTCATAATGCAAAATTCCATTATGATGTCATAATGTAAAATTCCATTATGATGTCATAATGTAACATTCCATTATGATGTCACAATGCAAAATTCCATTATGATGTCATAATGTAACATTCCATTATGATGTCATAATGTGACATTCCATTATGATGTCATAATTTAACATTCCATTATGATGTCATAATGCAAAATTCCATTATGATGTCATAATGTAACATCCCATTATGATGTCATAATGCAAAATTCCATTATGATGTCATAATGTAACATCCCATTATGATGTCATAATGCAAAAATTCCATTATGATGTCATAATGTAACATCCCATTATGATGTCATAATGCAAAATTCCATTATGATGTCATAATGCAACATTCCATTATGATGTCATAATGTAACATTCCATTATGATGTCATATTGCAACTTTCCATTATGATGTCATAATTCAAAATTCCATTATGATGCCATAATGTAACATTCCATTATGATGTCATAATGCAAAATTCCATTATGATGTCATAATGTAACATTCCATTATGATGTCATAATGCAAAATTCCATTATGATGTCATAATGTAACATTCCATTATGATGTCATAATGCAAAATTCCATTATGATGTCATAATGTAACATTCCATTATGATGTCATAATGCAAAATTCCATTATGATGTCATAATGCAACATTCCATTATGATGTCATAATGCAAAATTCCATTATGATGTCATAATGCAACATTCCATTATGATGTCATAATGTAACATTCCATTATGATGTCATAATGCAACATTCCATTATGATGTCATAATGTAACATTCCATTATGATGTCATAATGCAACATTCCATTATGATGTCATAATGCAAAATTCTATTATGATGTCATAATGTAACATTCCATTATGATGTCATAATGCAAAATTCCATTATGATGTCATAATGTAACATTCCATTATGATGTCATAATGCAAAATTCCATTATGATGTCATAATGTAACATTCCATTATGATGTCATAATGTAACGTCCCATTATGATGTCATAATGCAAAATTCCATTATGATGTCATAATGTAACGTCCCATTATGATGTCATAATGCAAAATTCCATTATGATGTCATAATGTAACATTCCATTATGATGTCATAATGCAAAATTCCATTATGATGTCATAATGTAAAATTCCATTATGATGTCATAATGCAAAATTCCATTATGATGTCATAATGTAAAATTCCATTATGATGTCAAATTGCAAAATTCCATTATGATGTCATAATGCAAAATTCCATTATGATGTCATAATGTAAAATTCCATTATGATGTCATAATGTAACATCCCATTATGATGTCATAATGCAAAATTCCATTATGATGTCATAATGTAACATTCCATTATGATGTCATAATGCAAAATTCCATTATGATGTCATAATGCAAAATTCCATTATGATGTCATAATGCAATATTCCATTACGATGTCATAATGTAACATGCCATTATGATGTCATAATGCAACATTCCATTATGATGTCATAATGTAACATTCCATTATGATGTCATAATGCAAAATTCCATTATGATGTCATAATGTAACATTCCATTATGATGTCATAATGCAAAATTCCATTATGATGTCATAATGTAACATTCCATTATGATGTCATAATGCAAAATTCCATTATGATGTCATAATGTAACATTCAATTATGATGTCATAATGTAACATCCCATTATGATGTCATAATGCAACATTCCATTATGATGTCATAATGTAATATCCCATTATGATGTCATAATGTAACATTCCATTATGATGTCATAATGCAAAATTCCATTATGATGTCATAATGTAACATTCCATTATGATGTCATAATGCAAAATTCCATTATGATGTCATAATGTAACATTCCATTATGATGTCATAATGCAAAATTCCATTATGATGTCATAATGTAACATTCCATTATGATGTCATAATGCAAAATTCCATTATGATGTCATAATGTAACATTCCATTATGATGTCATAATGCAACATTCCATTATGATGTCATAATGCAACATTCCATTATGATGTCATAATGCAACATTCCATTATGATGTCATAATGTAACATTCCATTATGATGTCATAATGTAACGTCCCATTATGATGTCATAATGCAAAATTCCATTATGATGTCATAATGTAACGTCCCATTATGATGTCATAATGCAAAATTCCATTATGATGTCATAATGTAACATTCCATTATGATGTCATAATGCAAAATTCCATTATGATGTCATAATGTAACATTCCATTATGATGTCATAATGCAAAATTCCATTATGATGTCATAATGTAAAATTCCATTATGATGTCATATTGCAAAATTCCATTATGATGTCATAATGCAAAATTCCATTATGATGTCATAATGTAAAATTCCATTATGATGTCATAATGTAACATCCCATTATGATGTCATAATGCAAAATTCCATTATGATGTCATAATGTAACATTCCATTATGATGTCATAATGCAAAATTCCATTATGATGTCATAATGCAATATTCCATTACGATGTCATAATGTAACATGCCATTATGATGTCATAATGCAACATTCCATTATGATGTCATAATGTAACATTCCATTATGATGTCATAATGCAACATTCGATTATGATGTCATAATGTAAAATTCCATTATGATGTCATAATGCAAAATTCCATTATGATGTCATAATGCAAAATTCCATTATGATGTCATAATGTAAAATTCCATTATGATGACATAATGCAAAATTCCATTATGATGTCATAATGCAAAATTCCATTATGATGTCATATTGTAAAATTCCATTATGATGTCATAATGCAAAATTCCATTATGATGTCATAATGTAAAATTCCATTATGATGTCATAATGCAAAATTCCATTATGATGTCATAATGTAAAATTCCATTATGATGTCATAATGCAACATTCCATTATGATGTCATAATGCAAGATTCCATTATGATGTCATAATGTAACTATCCATTATGATGTCATAATGTAACATTCCATTATGATGTCATAATGTAACATTCCATTATGATGTCATAATGCAAAATTCCATTATGATGTCATAATGTAACATTCCATTATGATGTCATAATGTAACATTCCATTATGATGTCATAATGCAAGATTCCATTATGATGTCATAATGTAACTATCCATTATGATGTCATAATGTAACATTCCATTATGATGTCATAATGTAACATTCCATTATGATGTCATAATGCAAAATTCCATTATGATGTCATAATGTAACATTCCATTATGATGTCATAATGCAAAATTCCATTATGATGTCATAATGTAACATTCCATTATGATGTCATAATGCAAAATTCCATTATGATGTCATAATGTAACATTCAATTATGATGTCATAATGTAACATCCCATTATGATGTCATAATGCAACATTCCATTATGATGTCATAATGTAATATCTCATTATGATGTCATAATGTAACATTCCATTATGATGTCATAATGCAAAATTCCATTATGATGTCATAATGCAACATTCCATTATGATGTCATAATGCAAAATTCCATTATGATGTCATAATGTAACATTCCATTATGATGTCATAATGTAACGTCCCATTATGATGTCATAATGCAAAATTCCATTATGATGTCATAATGTAACGTCCCATTATGATGTCATAATGCAAAATTCCATTATGATGTCATAATGTAACATTCCATTATGATGTCATAATGCAAAATTCCATTATGATGTCATAATGTAAAATTCCATTATGATGTCATAATGCAAAATTCCATTATGATGTCATAATGTAAAATTCCATTATGATGTCATATTGCAAAATTCCATTATGATGTCATAATGCAAAATTCCATTATGATGTCATAATGTAAAATTCCATTATGATGTCATAATGTAACATCCCATTATGATGTCATAATGCAAAATTCCATTATGATGTCATAATGTAACATTCTATTATGATGTCATAATGCAAAATTCCATTATGATGTCATAATGTAACATTCCATTATGATGTCATAATGCAAAATTCCATTATGATGTCATAATGTAACATCCCATTATGATGTCATAATGCAAAATTCCATTATGATGTCATAATGCAAAAATTCCATTATGATGTCATAATGTAACATCCCATTATGATGTCATAATGCAAAATTCCATTATGATGTCATAATGCAACATTCCATTATGATGTCATAATGTAACATTCCATTATGATGTCATATTGCAACTTTCCATTATGATGTCATAATTCAAAATTCCATTATGATGTCATAATGTAACATTCCATTATGATGTCATAATGCAAAATTCCATTATGATGTCATAATGTAACATTCCATTATGATGTCATAATGCAAAATTCCATTATGATGTCATAATGTAACATTCCATTATGATGTCATAATGCAAAATTCCATTATGATGTCATAATGTAACATTCCATTATGATGTCATAATGCAAAATTCCATTATGATGTCATAATGCAACATTCCATTATGATGTCATAATGCAAAATTCCATTATGATGTCATAATGTAAAATTCCATTATGATGTCATAATGCAAAATTCCATTATGATGTCATAATGTAAAATTCCATTATGATGTCATATTGCAAAATTCCATTATGATGTCATAATGCAAAATTCCATTATGATGTCATAATGTAAAATTCCATTATGATGTCATAATGTAACATCCCATTATGATGTCATAATGCAAAATTCCATTATGATGTCATAATGTAACATTCCATTATGATGTCATAATGCAAAATTCCATTATGATGTCATAATGCAATATTCCATTACGATGTCATAATGTAACATGCCATTATGATGTCATAATGCAACATTCCATTATGATGTCATAATGTAACATTCCATTATGATGTCATAATGCAACATTCGATTATGATGTCATAATGTAAAATTCCATTATGATGTCATAATGCAAAATTCCATTATGATGTCATAATGCAAAATTCCATTATGATGTCATAATGTAAAATTCCATTATGATGTCATAATGCAAAATTCCATTATGATGTCATAATGCAAAATTCCATTATGATGTCATATTGTAAAATTCCATTATGATGTCATAATGCAAAATTCCATTATGATGTCATAATGTAAAATTCCATTATGATGTCATAATGCAAAATTCCATTATGATGTCATAATGTAAAATTCCATTATGATGTCATAATGCAACATTCCATTATGATGTCATAATGCAAGATTCCATTATGATGTCATAATGTAACTATCCATTATGATGTCATAATGTAACATTCCATTATGATGTCATAATGTAACATTCCATTATGATGTCATAATGCAAAATTCCATTATGATGTCATAATGTAACATTCCATTATGATGTCATAATGCAAAATTCCATTATGATGTCATAATGCAAAATTCCATTATGATGTAATAATGCAAAATTCCATTATGATGTCATAATGTAACATTCCATTATGATGTCATAATGCAAAATTCCATTATGATGTCATAATGTAACATTCCATTATGATGTCATAATGCAAAATTCCATTATGATGTCATAATGTAACATTCCATTATGATGTCATAATGCAAAATTCCATTATGATGTCATAATGTAACATTCAATTATGATGTCATAATGTAACATCCCATTATGATGTCATAATGCAACATTCCATTATGATGTCATAATGTAATATCCCATTATGATGTCATAATGTAACATTCCATTATGATGTCATAATGTAACATCCCATTATGATGTCATAATGCAACATTCCATTATGATGTCATAATGTAATGTCCCATTATGATGTCATAATGCAAAATTCCATTATGATGTCATAATGTAACGTCCCATTATGATGTCATAATGCAAAATTCCATTATGATGTCATAATGTAACATTCCATTATGATGTCATAATGCAAAATTCCATTATGATGTCATAATGTAAAATTCCATTATGATGTCATAATGCAAAATTCCATTATGATGTCATAATGTAAAATTCCATTATGATGTCATATTGCAAAATTCCATTATGATGTCATAATGCAAAATTCCATTATGATGTCATAATGTAACATCCCATTATGATGTCATAATGTAACATCCCATTATGATGTCATAATGCAAAATTCCATTATGATGTCATAATGAAACATTCCATTATGATGTCATAATGCAAAATTCCATTATGATGTCATAATGCAATATTCCATTACGATGTCATAATGTAACATGCCATTATGATGTCATAATGCAACATTCCATTATGATGTCATAATGTAACATTCCATTATGATGTCATAATGCAACATTCGATTATGATGTCATAATGTAAAATTCCATTATGATGTCATAATGCAAAATTCCATTATGATGTCATAATGCAAAATTCCATTATGATGTCATAATGTAAAATTCCATTATGATGTCATAATGCAAAATTCCATTATGATGTCATAATGTAAAATTCCATTATGATGTCATAATGCAAAATTCCATTATGATGTCATAATGCAAAATACCATTATGATGTCATAATGTAACGTCCCATTATGATGTCATAATGCAAAATTCCATTATGATGGCATAATGTAAAATTCCATTATGATGTCATAATGCAAAATTCCATTATGATGTCATAATGTAAAATTCCATTATGATGTCATAATGCAAAATTCCATTATGATGTCATAATGCAAGATTCCATTATGATGTCATAATGTAACTATCCATTATGATGTCATAATGTAACATTCCATTATGATGTCATAATGTAACATTCCATTATGATGTCATAATGCAAAATTCCATTATGATGTCATAATGTAACATTCCATTATGATGTCATAATGCAAAATTCCATTATGATGTCATAATGCAAAATTCCATTATGATGTAATAATGCAAAATTCCATTATGATGTCATAATGTAACATTCCATTATGATGTCATAATGCAAAATTCCATTATGATGTCATAATGTAACATTCCATTATGATGTCATAATGCAAAATTCCATTATGATGTCATAATGTAACATTCCATTATGATGTCATAATGCAAAATTCCATTATGATGTCATAATGTAACATTCAATTATGATGTCATAATGTAACATCCCATTATGATGTCATAATGCAAAATTCCATTATGATGTCATAATGTAACATTCCATTATGATGTCATAATGCAAAATTCCATTATGATGTAATAATGCAATATTCCATTACGATGTCATAATGTAACATGCCATTATGATGTCATAATGCAACATTCCATTATGATGTCATAATGTAACATTCCATTATGATGTCATAATGCAACATTCGATTATGATGTCATAATGTAAAATTCCATTATGATGTCATAATGCAAAATTCCATTATGATGTCATAATGCAAAATTCCATTATGATGTCATAATGTAAAATTCCATTATGATGTCATAATGCAAAATTCCATTATGATGTCATAATGCAAAATTCCATTATGATGTCATATTGTAAAATTCCATTATGATGTCATAATGCAAAATTCCATTATGATGTCATAATGTAAAATTCCATTATGATGTCATAATGCAAAATTCCATTATGATGTCATAATGTAAAACTCCATTATGATGTCATAATGCAACATTCCATTATGATGTCATAATGCAAGATTCCATTATGATGTCATAATGTAACTATCCATTATGATGTCATAATGCAACATTCCATTATGATGTCATAATGCAAAATTCCATTATGATGTCATAATGTAAAATTCCATTATGATGTCATAATGCAAAATTCCATTATGATGTCATAATGTAAAATTACATTATGATGTCATATTGCAAAATTCCATTATGATGTCATAATGCAAAATTCCATTATGATGTCATAATGTAAAATTCCATTATGATGTCATAATGTAACATCCCATTATGATGTCATAATGCAAAATTCCATTATGATGTCATAATGTAACATTCCATTATGATGTCATAATGCAAAATTCCATTATGATGTCATAATGCAATATTCCATTACGATGTCATAATGTAACATGCCATTATGATGTCATAATGCAACATTCCATTATGATGTCATAATGCAACATTCCATTATGATGTCATAATGTAACATTCCATTATGATGTCATAATGCAACATTCGATTATGATGTCATAATGTAAAATTCCATTATGATGTCATAATGCAAAATTCCATTATGATGTCATAATGCAAAATTCCATTATGATGTCATAATGTAAAATTCCATTATGATGTCATAATGCAAAATTCCATTATGATGTCATAATGCAAAATTCCATTATGATGTCATATTGTAAAATTCCATTATGATGTCATAATGCAAAATTCCATTATGATGTCATAATGTAAAATTCCATTATGATGTCATAATGCAAAATTCCATTATGATGTCATAATGTAAAATTCCATTATGATGTCATAATGCAACATTCCATTATGATGTCATAATGCAAGATTCCATTATGATGTCATAATGTAACTATCCATTATGATGTCATAATGTAACATTCCATTATGATGTCATAATGTAACATTCCATTATGATGTCATAATGCAAAATTCCATTATGATGTCATAATGTAACATTCCATTATGATGTCATAATGCAGAATTCCATTATGATGTCATAATGCAAAATTCCATTATGATGTAATAATGCAAAATTCCATTATGATGTCATAATGTAACATTCCATTATGATGTCATAATGCAAAATTCCATTATGATGTCATAATGTAACATTCCATTATGATGTCATAATGCAAAATTCCATTATGATGTCATAATGTAACATTCCATTATGATGTCATAATGCAAAATTCCATTATGATGTCATAATGTAACATTCAATTATGATGTCATAATGTAACATCCCATTATGATGTCATAATGCAACATTCCATTATGATGTCATAATGTAATATCCCATTATGATGTCATAATGTAACATTCCATTATGATGTCATAATGTAACATCCCATTATGATGTCATAATGCAACATTCCATTATGATGTCATAATGTAACGTCCCATTATGATGTCATAATGCAAAATTCCATTATGATGTCATAATGTAACATTCCATTATGATGTCATAATGCAAAATTCCATTATGATGTCATAATGTAAAATTCCATTATGATGTCATAATGCAAAATTCCATTATGATGTCATAATGTAAAATTCCATTATGATGTCATATTGCAAAATTCCATTATGATGTCATAATGCAAAATTCCATTATGATGTCATAATGTAACATCCCATTATGATGTCATAATGTAACATCCCATTATGATGTCATAATGCAAAATTCCATTATGATGTCATAATGCAAAATTCCATTATGATGTCATAATGTAACTATCCATTATGATGTCATAATGTAACATTCCATTATGATGTCATAATGTAACATTCCATTATGATGTCATAATGCAAAATTCCATTATGATGTCATAATGTAACATTCCATTATGATGTCATAATGCAAAATTCCATTATGATGTCATAATGCAAAATTCCATTATGATGTAATAATGCAAAATTCCATTATGATGTCATAATGCAACATTCCATTATGATGTCATAATGCAAAATTCCATTATGATGTCATAATGCAATATTCCATTACGATGTCATAATGTAACATGCCATTATGATGTCATAATGCAACATTCCATTATGATGTCATAATGTAACATTCCATTATGATGTCATAATGCAACATTCGATTATGATGTCATAATGTAAAATTCCATTATGATGTCATAATGCAAAATTCCATTATGATGTCATAATGCAAAATTCCATTATGATGTCATAATGTAAAATTCCATTATGATGTCATAATGCAAAATTCCATTATGATGTCATAATGTAAAATTCCATTATGATGTCATAATGCAAAATTCCATTATGATGTCATAATGCAAAATACCATTATGATGTCATAATGTAACGTCCCATTATGATGTCATAATGCAAAATTCCATTATGATGGCATAATGTAAAATTCCATTATGATGTCATAATGCAAAATTCCATTATGATGTCATAATGTAAAATTCCATTATGATGTCATAATGCAAAATTCCATTATGATGTCATAATGCAAGATTCCATTATGATGTCATAATGTAACTATCCATTATGATGTCATAATGTAACATTCCATTATGATGTCATAATGTAACATTCCATTATGATGTCATAATGCAAAATTCCATTATGATGTCATAATGTAACATTCCATTATGATGTCATAATGCAAAATTCCATTATGATGTCATAATGCAAAATTCCATTATGATGTAATAATGCAAAATTCCATTATGATGTCATAATGTAACATTCCATTATGATGTCATAATGCAAAATTCCATTATGATGTCATAATGTAACATTCCATTATGATGTCATAATGCAAAATTCCATTATGATGTCATAATGTAACATTCCATTATGATGTCATAATGCAAAATTCCATTATGATGTCATAATGTAACATTCAATTATGATGTCATAATGTAACATCCCATTATGATGTCATAATGCAAAATTCCATTATGATGTCATAATGTAACATTCCATTATGATGTCATAATGCAAAATTCCATTATGATGTAATAATGCAATATTCCATTACGATGTCATAATGTAACATGCCATTATGATGTCATAATGCAACATTCCATTATGATGTCATAATGTAACATTCCATTATGATGTCATAATGCAACATTCGATTATGATGTCATAATGTAAAATTCCATTATGATGTCATAATGCAAAATTCCATTATGATGTCATAATGCAAAATTCCATTATGATGTCATAATGTAAAATTCCATTATGATGTCATAATGCAAAATTCCATTATGATGTCATAATGCAAAATTCCATTATGATGTCATATTGTAAAATTCCATTATGATGTCATAATGCAAAATTCCATTATGATGTCATAATGTAAAATTCCATTATGATGTCATAATGCAAAATTCCATTATGATGTCATAATGTAAAACTCCATTATGATGTCATAATGCAACATTCCATTATGATGTCATAATGCAAGATTCCATTATGATGTCATAATGTAACTATCCATTATGATGTCATAATGCAACATTCCATTATGATGTCATAATGCAAAATTCCATTATGATGTCATAATGTAAAATTCCATTATGATGTCATAATGCAAAATTCCATTATGATGTCATAATGTAAAATTACATTATGATGTCATATTGCAAAATTCCATTATGATGTCATAATGCAAAATTCCATTATGATGTCATAATGTAAAATTCCATTATGATGTCATAATGTAACATCCCATTATGATGTCATAATGCAAAATTCCATTATGATGTCATAATGTAACATTCCATTATGATGTCATAATGCAACATTCCATTATGATGTCATAATGTAACATTCCATTATGATGTCATAATGCAACATTCCATTATGATGTCATAATGCAAAATTCCCATATGATGTCATAATGTAACATTCCATTATGATGTCATAATGCAAAATTCCATTATGATGTCATAATGTAACATTCCATTATGATGTCATAATGCAAAATTCCATTATGATGTCATAATGTAACATTCCATTATGATGTCATAATGTAACGTCCCATTATGATGTCATAATGCAAAATTCCATTATGATGTCATAATGTAACGTCCCATTATGATGTCATAATGCAAAATTCCATTATGATGTCATAATGTAACATTCCATTATGATGTCATAATGCAAAATTCCATTATGATGTCATAATGTAAAATTCCATTATGATGTCATAATGCAAAATTCCATTATGATGTCATAATGTAAAATTCCATTATGATGTCATAATGCAACATTCCATTATGATGTCATAATGCAAGATTCCATTATGATGTCATAATGTAACTATCCATTATGATGTCATAATGTAACATTCCATTATGATGTCATAATGTAACATTCCATTATGATGTCATAATGCAAAATTCCATTATGATGTCATAATGTAACATTCCATTATGATGTCATAATGCAGAATTCCATTATGATGTCATAATGCAAAATTCCATTATGATGTAATAATGCAAAATTCCATTATGATGTCATAATGTAACATTCCATTATGATGTCATAATGCAAAATTCCATTATGATGTCATAATGTAACATTCCATTATGATGTCATAATGCAAAATTCCATTATGATGTCATAATGTAACATTCCATTATGATGTCATAATGCAAAATTCCATTATGATGTCATAATGTAACATTCAATTATGATGTCATAATGTAACATCCCATTATGATGTCATAATGCAACATTCCATTATGATGTCATAATGTAATATCCCATTATGATGTCATAATGTAACATTCCATTATGATGTCATAATGTAACATCCCATTATGATGTCATAATGCAACATTCCATTATGATGTCATAATGTAACGTCCCATTATGATGTCATAATGCAAAATTCCATTATGATGTCATAATGTAACGTCCCATTATGATGTCATAATGCAAAATTCCATTATGATGTCATAATGTAACATTCCATTATGATGTCATAATGCAAAATTCCATTATGATGTCATAATGTAAAATTCCATTATGATGTCATAATGCAAAATTCCATTATGATGTCATAATGTAAAATTCCATTATGATGTCATATTGCAAAATTCCATTATGATGTCATAATGCAAAATTCCATTATGATGTCATAATGTAAAATTCCATTATGATGTCATAATGTAACATCCCATTATGATGTCATAATGCAAAATTCCATTATGATGTCATAATGAAACATTCCATTATGATGTCATAATGCAAAATTCCATTATGATGTCATAATGCAATATTCCATTACGATGTCATAATGTAACATGCCATTATGATGTCATAATGCAACATTCCA
The DNA here is from genome assembly GCF_035609145.1 of Eleutherodactylus coqui. Lineage (NCBI taxonomy): Eukaryota > Metazoa > Chordata > Amphibia > Anura > Eleutherodactylidae > Eleutherodactylus > Eleutherodactylus coqui. The sequence continues at coordinate 150,512,409 of NC_089843.1, read as the reverse complement.
TTATGATGTCATAATGTAACATTCCATTATGATGTCATAATGCAACATTCGATTATGATGTCATAATGTAAAATTCCATTATGATGTCATAATGCAAAATTCCATTATGATGTCATAATGCAAAATTCCATTATGATGTCATAATGCAAAATTCCATTATGATGTCATAATGCAAAATTCCATTATGATGTCATAATGTAAAATTCCATTATGATGTCATAATGCAAAATTCCATTATGATGTCATAATGCAAAATTCCATTATGATGTCATAATGTAACGTCCCATTATGATGTCATAATGCAAAATTCCATTATGATGTCATAATGTAAAATTCCATTATGATGTCATAATGCAAAATTCCATTATGATGTCATAATGTAAAATTCCATTATGATGTCATAATGCAAAATTCCATTATGATGTCATAATGCAAGATTCCATTATGATGTCATAATGTAACTATCCATTATGATGTCATAATGTAACATTCCATTATGATGTCATAATGTAACATTCCATTATGATGTCATAATGCAAAATTCCATTATGATGTCATAATGTAACATTCCATTATGATGTCATAATGCAAAATTCCATTATGATGTCATAATGCAAAATTCCATTATGATGTAATAATGCAAAATTCCATTATGATGTCATAATGTAACATTCCATTATGATGTCATAATGCAAAATTCCATTATGATGTCATAATGTAACATTCCATTATGATGTCATAATGCAAAATTCCATTATGATGTCATAATGTAACATTCCATTATGATGTCATAATGCAAAATTCCATTATGATGTCATAATGTAACATTCAATTATGATGTCATAATGTAACATCCCATTATGATGTCATAATGCAAAATTCCATTATGATGTCATAATGTAACATTCCATTATGATGTCATAATGCAAAATTCCATTATGATGTAATAATGCAATATTCCATTACGATGTCATAATGTAACATGCCATTATGATGTCATAATGCAACATTCCATTATGATGTCATAATGTAACATTCCATTATGATGTCATAATGCAACATTCGATTATGATGTCATAATGTAAAATTCCATTATGATGTCATAATGCAAAATTCCATTATGATGTCATAATGCAAAATTCCATTATGATGTCATAATGTAAAATTCCATTATGATGTCATAATGTAAAATTCCATTATGATGTCATAATGCAAAATTCCATTATGATGTCATAATGCAAAATTCCATTATGATGTCATATTGTAAAATTCCATTATGATGTCATAATGCAAAATTCCATTATGATGTCATAATGTAAAATTCCATTATGATGTCATAATGTAAAATTCCATTATGATGTCATAATGCAAAATTCCATTATGATGTCATAATGTAAAATTCCATTATGATGTCATAATGCAACATTCCATTATGATGTCATAATGCAAGATTCCATTATGATGTCATAATGTAACTATCCATTATGATGTCATAATGTAACATTCCATTATGATGTCATAATGTAACATTCCATTATGATGTCATAATGCAAAATTCCATTATGATGTCATAATGTAACATTCCATTATGATGTCATAATGCAAAATTCCATTATGATGTCATAATGCAAAATTCCATTATGATGTAATAATGCAAAATTCCATTATGATGTCATAATGTAACATTCCATTATGATGTCATAATGCAAAATTCCATTATGATGTCATAATGTAACATTCCATTATGATGTCATAATGCAAAATTCCATTATGATGTCATAATGTAACATTCCATTATCATGTCATAATGCAAAATTCCATTATGATGTCATAATGTAACATTCAATTATGATGTCATAATGTAACATCCCATTATGATGTCATAATGCAACATTCCATTATGATGTCATAATGTAATATCCCATTATGATGTCATAATGTAACATTCCATTATGATGTCATAATGCAAAATTCCATTATGATGTCATAATGCAACATTCCATTATGATGTCATAATGCAAAATTCCATTATGATGTCATAATGTAACATTCCATTATGATGTCATAATGTAACGTCCCATTATGATGTCATAATGCAAAATTCCATTATGATGTCATAATGTAACATTCCATTATGATGTCATAATGCAAAATTCCATTATGATGTCATAATGCAACATTCCATTATGATGTCATAATGCAAAATTCCATTATGATGTCATAATGTAACATTCCATTATGATGTCATAATGTAACGTCCCATTATGATGTCATAATGCAAAATTCCATTATGATGTCATAATGTAACGTCCCATTATGATGTCATAATGCAAAATTCCATTATGATGTCATAATGTAACATTCCATTATGATGTCATAATGCAAAATTCCATTATGATGTCATAATGCAACATTCCATTATGATGTCATAATGCAAAATTCCATTATGATGTCATAATGTAACATTCCATTATGATGTCATAATGTAACGTCCCATTATGATGTCATAATGCAAAATTCCATTATGATGTCATAATGTAACATCCCATTATGATGTCATAATGCAAAATTCCATTATGATGTCATAATGTAACATTCCATTATGATGTCATAATGCAAAATTCCATTATGATGTCATAATGTAAAATTCCATTATGATGTCATAATGCAAAATTCCATTATGATGTCATAATGTAACTTTCCATTATGATGTCATAATGCAAAATTCCATTATGATGTCATAATGTAACATCCCATTATGATGTCATAATGCAAAATTCCATTATGATGTCATAATGTAACATCCCATTATGATGTCATAATGCAAAATTCCATTATGATGTCATAATGCAACATTCCATTATGATGTCATAATGTAACATTCCATTATGATGTCATATTGCAACTTTCCATTATGATGTCATAATTCAAAATTCCATTATGATGTCATAATGTAACATTCAATTATGATCTCATAATGTAACATCCCATTATGATGTCATAATGCAACATTCCATTATGATGTCATAATGTAATATCCCATTTTGATGTCATAATGTAACATTCCATTATGATGTCATAATGCAAAATTCCATTATGATGTCATAATGTAACATTCCATTATGATGTCATAATGCAAAATTCCATTATGATGTCATAATGTAACATTCAATTATGATCTCATAATGTAACATCCCATTATGATGTCATAATGCAACATTCCATTATGATGTCATAATGTAATATCCCATTATGATGTCATAATGTAACATTCCATTATGATGTCATAATGCAAAATTCCATTATGATGTCATAATGTAACATTCCATTATGATGTCATAATGCAAAATTCCATTATGATGTCATAATGTAAAATTCCATTATGATGTCATAATGTAACATTCCATTATGATGTCACAATGCAAAATTCCATTATGATGTCATAATGTAACATTCCATTATGATGTCATAATGTGACATTCCATTATGATGTCATAATTTAACATTCCATTATGATGTCATAATGCAAAATTCCATTATGATGTCATAATGTAACATCCCATTATGATGTCATAATGCAAAATTCCATTATGATGTCATAATGTAACATCCCATTATGATGTCATAATGCAAAATTCCATTATGATGTCATAATGTAACATCCCATTATGATGTCATAATGCAAAAATTCCATTATGATGTCATAATGTAACATCCCATTATGATGTCATAATGCAAAATTCCATTATGATGTCATAATGCAACATTCCATTATGATGTCATAATGTAACATTCCATTATGATGTCATATTGCAACTTTCCATTATGATGTCATAATTCAAAATTCCATTATGATGCCATAATGTAACATTCCATTATGATGTCATAATGCAAAATTCCATTATGATGTCATAATGTAACATTCCATTATGATGTCATAATGCAAAATTCCATTATGATGTCATAATGTAACATTCCATTATGATGTCATAATGCAAAATTCCATTATGATGTCATAATGTAACATTCTATTATGATGTCATAATGTAACGTCCCATTATGATGTCATAATGCAAAATTCCATTATGATGTCATAATGTAACGTCCCATTATGATGTCATAATGCAAAATTCCATTATGATGTCATAATGTAACATTCCATTATGATGTCATAATGCAACATTCCATTATGATGTCATAATGCAAAATTCTATTATGATGTCATAATGTAACATTCCATTATGATGTCATAATGCAAAATTCCATTATGATGTCATAATGTAACATTCCATTATGATGTCATAATGCAAAATTCCATTATGATGTCATAATGTAACATTCCATTATGATGTCATAATGTAACGTCCCATTATGATGTCATAATGCAAAATTCCATTATGATGTCATAATGTAACGTCCCATTATGATGTCATAATGCAAAATTCCATTATGATGTCATAATGTAACATTCCATTATGATGTCATAATGCAAAATTCCATTATGATGTCATAATGTAAAATTCCATTATGATGTCATAATGCAAAATTCCATTATGATGTCATAATGTAAAATTCCATTATGATATCATATTGCAAAATTCCATTATGATGTCATAATGCAAAATTCCATTATGATGTCATAATGTAAAATTCCATTATGATGTCATAATGTAACATCCCATTATGATGTCATAATGCAAAATTCCATTATGATGTCATAATGTAACATTCCATTATGATGTCATAATGCAAAATTCCATTATGATGTCATAATGCAAAATTCCATTATGATGTCATAATGCAATATTCCATTACGATGTCATAATGTAACATGCCATTATGATGTCATAATGCAACATTCCATTATGATGTCATAATGTAACATTCCATTATGATGTCATAATGCAAAATTCCATTATGATGTCATAATGTAACATTCCATTATGATGTCATAATGCAAAATTCCATTATGATGTCATAATGTAACATTCCATTATGATGTCATAATGCAAAATTCCATTATGATGTCATAATGTAACATTCAATTATGATGTCATAATGTAACATCCCATTATGATGTCATAATGCAACATTCCATTATGATGTCATAATGTAATATCCCATTATGATGTCATAATGTAACATTCCATTATGATGTCATAATGCAAAATTCCATTATGATGTCATAATGTAACATTCCATTATGATGTCATAATGCAAAATTCCATTATGATGTCATAATGTAACATTCCATTATGATGTCATAATGCAAAATTCCATTATGATGTCATAATGTAACATTCCATTATGATGTCATAATGCAAAATTCCATTATGATGTCATAATGTAACATTCCATTATGATGTCATAATGCAAAATTCCATTATGATGTCATAATGCAACATTCCATTATGATGTCATAATGCAAAATTCCATTATGATGTCATAATGTAACATTCCATTATGATGTCATAATGTAACGTCCCATTATGATGTCATAATGCAAAATTCCATTATGATGTCATAATGTAACGTCCCATTATGATGTCATAATGCAAAATTCCATTATGATGTCATAATGTAACATTCCATTATGATGTCATAATGCAAAATTCCATTATGATGTCATAATGTAAAATTCCATTATGATGTCATAATGCAAAATTCCATTATGATGTCATAATGTAAAATTCCATTATGATGTCATATTGCAAAATTCCATTATGATGTCATAATGCAAAATTCCATTATGATGTCATAATGTAAAATTCCATTATGATGTCATAATGTAACATCCCATTATGATGTCATAATGCAAAATTCCATTATGATGTCATAATGTAACATTCCATTATGATGTCATAATGCAAAATTCCATTATGATGTCATAATGCAATATTCCATTACGATGTCATAATGTAACATGCCATTATGATGTCATAATGCAACATTCCATTATGATGTCATAATGTAACATTCCATTATGATGTCATAATGCAACATTCGATTATGATGTCATAATGTAAAATTCCATTATGATGTCATAATGCAAAATTCCATTATGATGTCATAATGCAAAATTCCATTATGATGTCATAATGTAAAATTCCATTATGATGACATAATGCAAAATTCCATTATGATGTCATAATGCAAAATTCCATTATGATGTCATATTGTAAAATTCCATTATGATGTCATAATGCAAAATTCCATTATGATGTCATAATGTAAAATTCCATTATGATGTCATAATGCAAAATTCCATTATGATGTCATAATGTAAAATTCCATTATGATGTCATAATGTAAAATTCCATTATGATGTCATAATGCAACATTCCATTATGATGTCATAATGCAAGATTCCATTATGATGTCATAATGTAACTATCCATTATGATGTCATAATGTAACATTCCATTATGATGTCATAATGTAACATTCCATTATGATGTCATAATGCAAAATTCCATTATGATGTCATAATGTAACATTCCATTATGATGTCATAATGCAAAATTCCATTATGATGTCATAATGCAAAATTCCATTATGATGTCATAATGCAAAATTCCATTATGATGTAATAATGCAAAATTCCATTATGATGTCATAATGTAACATTCCATTATGATGTCATAATGCAAAATTCCATTATGATGTCATAATGTAACATTCCATTATGATGTCATAATGCAAAATTCCATTATGATGTCATAATGTAAAATTCCATTATGATGTCATAATGCAAAATTCCATTATGATGTCATAATGTAAAATTCCATTATGATGTCATATTGCAAAATTCCATTATGATGTCATAATGCAAAATTCCATTATGATGTCATAATGTAAAATTCCATTATGATGTCATAATGTAACATCCCATTATGATGTCATAATGCAAAATTCCATTATGATGTCATAATGAAACATTCCATTATGATGTCATAATGCAAAATTCCATTATGATGTCATAATGCAATATTCCATTACGATGTCATAATGTAACATGCCATTATGATGTCATAATGCAACATTCCATTATGATGTCATAATGTAACATTCCATTATGATGTCATAATGCAACATTCGATTATGATGTCATAATGTAAAATTCCATTATGATGTCATAATGCAAAATTCCATTATGATGTCATAATGCAAAATTCCATTATGATGTCATAATGTAAAATTCCATTATGATGTCATAATGCAAAATTCCATTATGATGTCATAATGTAAAATTCCATTATGATGTCATAATGCAAAATTCCATTATGATGTCATAATGCAAAATTCCATTATGATGTCATAATGTAACGTCCCATTATGATGTCATAATGTAACATTCCATTATGATGTCATAATGTAACATTCCATTATGATGTCATAATGCAAAATTCCATTATGATGTCATAATGTAACATTCCATTATGATGTCATAATGCAAAATTCCATTATGATGTCATAATGCAAAATTCCATTATGATGTAATAATGCAAAATTCCATTATGATGTCATAATGTAACATTCCATTATGATGTCATAATGCAAAATTCCATTATGATGTCATAATGCAAAATTCCATTATGATGTCATAATGTAACATTCCATTATGATGTCATAATGCAAAATTCCATTATGATGTCATAATGTAACATTCCATTATGATGTCATAATGCAAAATTCCATTATGATGTCATAATGTAACATTCAATTATGATCTCATAATGTAACATCCCATTATGATGTCATAATGCAACATTCCATTATGATGTCATAATGTAATATCCCATTATGATGTCATAATGTAACATTCCATTATGATGTCATAATGCAAAATTCCATTATGATGTCATAATGTAACATTCCATTATGATGTCATAATGCAAAATTCCATTATGATGTCATAATGTAACATTCCATTATGATGTCATAATGCAAAATTCCATTATGATGTCATAATGTAAAATTCCATTATGATGTCATAATGTAACATTCCATTATGATGTCACAATGCAAAATTCCATTATGATGTCATAATGTAACATTCCATTATGATGTCATAATGTGACATTCCATTATGATGTCATAATTTAACATTCCATTATGATGTCATAATGCAAAATTCCATTATGATGTCATAATGTAACATTCCATTATGATGTCATAATGCAAAATTCCATTATGATGTCATAATGTAACATTCCATTATGATGTCATAATGCAAAATTCCATTATGATGTCATAATGTAACATCCCATTATGATGTCATAATGCAAAATTCCATTATGATGTCATAATGTAACATCCCATTATGATGTCATAATGCAAAAATTCCATTATGATGTCATAATGTAACATCCCATTATGATGTCATAATGCAAAATTCCATTATGATGTCATAATGCAACATTCCATTATGATGTCATAATGTAACATTCCATTATGATGTCATATTGCAACTTTCCATTATGATGTCATAATTCAAAATTCCATTATGATGCCATAATGTAACATTCCATTATGATGTCATAATGCAAAATTCCATTATGATGTCATAATGTAACATTCCAATATGATGTCATAATGCAAAATTCCATTATGATGTCATAATGTAACATTCCATTATGATGTCATAATGCAAAATTCCATTATGATGTCATAATGTAACATTCCATTATGATGTCATAATGCAAAATTCCATTATGATGTCATAATGCAACATTCCATTATGATGTCATAATGCAAAATTCCATTATGATGTCATAATGCAACATTCCATTATGATGTCATAATGTAACATTCCATTATGATGTCATAATGCAACATTCCATTATGATGTCATAATGTAACATTCCATTATGATGTCATAATGCAACATTCCATTATGATGTCATAATGCAAAATTCTATTATGATGTCATAATGTAACATTCCATTATGATGTCATAATGCAAAATTCCATTATGATGTCATAATGTAACATTCCATTATGATGTCATAATGCAAAATTCCATTATGATGTCATAATGTAACATTCCATTATGATGTCATAATGTAACGTCCCATTATGATGTCATAATGCAAAATTCCATTATGATGTCATAATGTAACGTCCCATTATGATGTCATAATGCAAAATTCCATTATGATGTCATAATGTAACATTCCATTATGATGTCATAATGCAAAATTCCATTATGATGTCATAATGTAAAATTCCATTATGATGTCATAATGCAAAATTCCATTATGATGTCATAATGTAAAATTCCATTATGATGTCATATTGCAAAATTCCATTATGATGTCATAATGCAAAATTCCATTATGATGTCATAATGTAAAATTCCATTATGATGTCATAATGTAACATCCCATTATGATGTCATAATGCAAAATTCCATTATGATGTCATAATGTAACATTCCATTATGATGTCATAATGCAAAATTCCATTATGATGTCATAATGCAAAATTCCATTATGATGTCATAATGCAATATTCCATTAGGATGTCATAATGTAACATGCCATTATGATGTCATAATGCAACATTCCATTATGATGTCATAATGTAACATTCCATTATGATGTCATAATGCAAAATTCCATTATGATGTCATAATGTAACATTCCATTATGATGTCATAATGCAAAATTCCATTATGATGTCATAATGCAACATTCCATTATGATGTCATAATGCAAAATTCCATTATGATGTCATAATGTAACATTCAATTATGATGTCATAATGTAACATCCCATTATGATGTCATAATGCAACATTCCATTATGATGTCATAATGTAATATCCCATTATGATGTCATAATGTAACATTCCATTATGATGTCATAATGCAAAATTCCATTATGATGTCATAATGTAACATTCCATTATGATGTCATAATGCAAAATTCCATTATGATGTCATAATGTAACATTCCATTATGATGTCATAATGCAAAATTCCATTATGATGTCATAATGTAACATTCCATTATGATGTCATAATGTAACATTCCATTATGATGTCACAATGCAACATTCCATTATGATGTCATAATGTAACATTCCATTATGATGTCATAATGTAACATTCCATTATGATGTCATAATGCAAAATTCCATTATGATGTCATAATGTAACATTCCATTATGATGTCATAATGCAAAATTCCATTATGATGTCATAATGTAACATCCCATTATGATGTCATAATGCAAAATTCCATTATGATGTCATAATGTAACATCCCATTATGATGTCATAATGCAAAAATTCCATTATGATGTCATAATGTAACATCCCATTATGATGTCATAATGCAAAATTCCATTATGATGTCATAATGCAACATTCCATTATGATGTCATATTGTAACATTCCATTATGATGTCATATTGCAACTTTCCATTATGATGTCATAATTCAAAATTCCATTATGATGTCATAATGTAACATTCCATTATGATGTCATAATGCAAAATTCCATTATGATGTCATAATGTAACATTCCATTATGATGTCATAATGCAAAATTCCATTATGATGTCATAATGTAACATTCCATTATGATGTCATAATGCAAAATTCCATTATGATGTCATAATGTAACATTCCATTATGATGTCATAATGCAACATTCCATTATGATGTCATAATGCAACATTCCATTATGATGTCATAATGCAACATTCCATTATGATGTCATAATGCAAAATTCCATTATGATGTCATAATGCAACATTCCATTATGATGTCATAATGTAACATTCCATTATGATGTCATAATGCAACATTCCATTATGATGTCATAATGTAACATTCCATTATGATGTCATAATGCAACATTCCATTATGATGTCATAATGCAAAATTCCATTATGATGTCATAATGTAACATTCCATTATGATGTCATAATGCAAAATTCCATTATGATGTCATAATGTAACATTCCATTATGATGTCATAATGCAAAATTCCATTATGATGTCATAATGTAACATTCCATTATGATGTCATAATGTAACGTCCCATTATGATGTCATAATGCAAAATTCCATTATGATGTCATAATGTAACGTCCCATTATGATGTCATAATGCAAAATTCCATTATGATGTCATAATGTAACATTCCATTATGATGTCATAATGCAAAATTCCATTGTGATGTCATAATGTAAAATTCCATTGTGATGTCATAATGCAAAATTCCATTATGATGTCATAATGTAAAATTCCATTATGATGTCATATTGCAAAATTCCATTATGATGTCATAATGCAAAATTCCATTATGATGTCATAATGTAAAATTCCATTATGATGTCATAATGTAACATCCCATTATGATGTCATAATGCAAAATTCCATTATGATGTCATAATGTAACATTCCATTATGATGTCATAATGCAAAATTCCATTATGATGTCATAATGCAATATTCCATTACGATGTCATAATGTAACATGCCATTATGATGTCATAATGCAACATTCCATTATAATGTCATAATGTAACATTCCATTATGATGTCATAATGCAACATTCGATTATGATGTCATAATGTAAAATTCCATTATGATGTCATAATGCAAAATTCCATTATGATGTCATAATGCAAAATTCCATTATGATGTCATAATGTAAAATTCCATTATGATGTCATAATGCAAAATTCCATTATGATGTCATAATGCAGAATTCCATTATGATGTCATAATGCAAAATTCCATTATGATGTCATAATGCAAAATTCCATTATGATGTCATAATGTAAAATTCCATTATGATGTCATAATGCAAAATTCCATTATGATGTCATAATGTAAAATTCCATTATGATGTCATAATGCAAAATTCCTTTATGATGTCATAATGCAAGATTCCATTATGATGTCATAATGTAACTATCCATTATGATGTCATAATGTAACATTCCATTATGATGTCATAATGTAACATTCCATTATGATGTCATAATGCAAAATTCCATTATGATGTCATAATGTAACATTCCATTATGATGTCATAATGCAAAATTCCATTATGATGTAATAATGCAAAATTCCATTATGATGTCATAATGTAACATTCCATTATGATGTCATAATGCAAAATTCCATTATGATGTCATAATGTAACATTCCATTATGATGTCATAATGCAAAATTCCATTATGATGTCATAATGTAACATTCCATTATGATGTCATAATGCAAAATTCCATTATGATGTCATAATGTAACATTCCATTATGATGTCATAATGCAAAATTCCATTATGATGTCATAATGCAACATTCCATTATGATGTCATAATGCAAAATTCCATTATGATGTCATAATGCAACATTCCATTATGATGTCATAATGTAACATTCCATTATGATGTCATAATGCAACATTCCATTATGATGTCATAATGTAACATTCCATTATGATGTCATAATGCAAAATTCCATTATGATGTCATAATGCAATATTCCATTACGATGTCATAATGTAACATGCCATTATGATGTCATAATGCAGCATTCCATTATGATGTCATAATGTAACATTCCATTATGATGTCATAATGCAAAACTCCATTATGATGTCATAATGCAAATTTCCATTATGATGTCATCATGCAAAATTCCATTATGATGTCATAATGCAAAATTCCATTATGATGTCATAATGCGAAATTCCATTATGATGTCATAATGCAAAATTCCATTATGATGTCATAATGCAAAATTCTATTATGTCATAATGCAAAATTCCATTATGATGTCATAATGCAAAATTCCATTATGATGTCATAATGCAAAATTCCATTATGATGTCATAATGCAAAATTCCATTATGATGTCATAATGTAAAATTCCATTATGATGTCATAATGTAAAATTCCATTATGATGTCATAATGCAAAATTCCATTATGATGTCATAATGTAAAATTCCATTATGATGTCATAATGCAAAATTCCATTATGATGTCATAATGCAAAATTCCATTATGATGTCATAATGTAACATTCCATTATGATGTCATAATGCAAAATTCCATTATGATGTCATAATGCAAAATTCCATTATGATGTCATAATGCAAAATTCCATTATGATGTCATAATGTAAAACTCCATTATGATGTCATAATGCAAAATTCCATTATCATGTCATAATGCAAAATTCCATTATGATGTCATAATAAAAAACTCCATTATGATGTCATAATGCAAAATTCCATTATGATGTCATAATGTAACATTCCATTATGATATCATAATGCAAATTTCCATTATGATGTCATAATGCAAAATTCCATTATGATGTCATAATGTAACATTCCATTATGATGTCATAATGCAAAATTCCATTATGATGTCATAATGCAACATTCCATTATGATGTCATAATGTAACATTCCATTATGATGTCATATTGCAACTTTCCATTATGATGTCATAATTCAAAATTCCATTATGATGTCATAATGTAACATTCCATTATGATGTCATAATGCAAAATTCCATTATGATGTCATAATGTAACATTCCATTATGATGTCATAATGCAAAATTCCATTATGATGTCATAATGTAACATTCCATTATGATGTCATAATGCAAAATTCCATTATGATGTCATAATGTAACATTCCATTATGATGTCATAATGCAAAATTCCATTATGATGTCATAATGCAACATTCCATTATGATGTCATAATGCAAGATTCCATTATGATGTCATAATGTAACTATCCATTATGATGTCATAATGTAACATTCCATTATGATGTCATAATGTAACATTCCATTATGATGTCATAATGCAAAATTCCATTATGATGTAATAATGCAAAATTCCATTATGATGTCATAATGTAACATTCCATTATGATGTCATAATGCAAAATTCCATTATGATGTCATAATGTAACATTCCATTATGATGTCATAATGCAAAATTCCATTATGATGTCATAATGTAACATTCCATTATGATGTCATAATGCAAAATTCCATTATGATGTCATAATGTAACATTCCATTATGATGTCATAATGCAAAATTCCATTATGATGTCATAATGCAACATTCCATTATGATGTCATAATGCAAAATTCCATTATGATGTCATAATGCAACATTCCATTATGATGTCATAATGTAACATTCCATTATGATGTCATAATGCAACATTCCATTATGATGTCATAATGTAACATTCCATTATGATGTCATAATGCAACATTCCATTATGATGTCATAATGCAAAATTCCATTATGATGTCATAATGTAACATTCCATTATGATGTCATAATGCAGAATTCCATTATGATGTCATAATGTAACATTCCATTATGATGTCATAATGTAACATTCCATTATGATGTCATAATGTAACATTCCATTATGATGTCATAATGCAACATTCCATTATGATGTCATAATGCAACATTCCATTATGATGTCATAATGCAACATTCCATTATGATGTCATAATGCAAAATTCCATTATGATGTCATAATGCAACATTCCATTATGATGTCATAATGTAACATTCCATTATGATGTCATAATGCAACATTCCATTATGATGTCATAATGTAACATTCCATTATGATGTCATAATGCAACATTCCATTATGATGTCATAATGCAAAATTCCATTATGATGTCATAATGTAACATTCCATTATGATGTCATAATGCAAAATTCCATTATGATGTCATAATGTAACATTCCATTATGATGTCATAATGCAAAATTCCATTATGATGTCATAATGTAACATTCCATTATGATGTCATAATGTAACGTCCCATTATGATGTCATAATGCAAAATTCCATTATGATGTCATAATGTAACGTCCCATTATGATGTCATAATGCAAAATTCCATTATGATGTCATAATGTAACATTCCATTATGATGTCATAATGCAAAATTCCATTGTGATGTCATAATGTAAAATTCCATTGTGATGTCATAATGCAAAATTCCATTATGATGTCATAATGTAAAATTCCATTATGATGTCATATTGCAAAATTCCATTATGATGTCATAATGCAAAATTCCATTATGATGTCATAATGTAAAATTCCATTATGATGTCATAATGTAACATCCCATTATGATGTCATAATGCAAAATTCCATTATGATGTCATAATGTAACATTCCATTATGATGTCATAATGCAAAATTCCATTATGATGTCATAATGCAATATTCCATTACGATGTCATAATGTAACATGCCATTATGATGTCATAATGCAACATTCCATTATAATGTCATAATGTAACATTCCATTATGATGTCATAATGCAACATTCGATTATGATGTCATAATGTAAAATTCCATTATGATGTCATAATGCAAAATTCCATTATGATGTCATAATGCAAAATTCCATTATGATGTCATAATGTAAAATTCCATTATGATGTCATAATGCAAAATTCCATTATGATGTCATAATGCAGAATTCCATTATGATGTCATAATGCAAAATTCCATTATGATGTCATAATGCAAAATTCCATTATGATGTCATAATGTAAAATTCCATTATGATGTCATAATGCAAAATTCCATTATGATGTCATAATGTAAAATTCCATTATGATGTCATAATGCAAAATTCCTTTATGATGTCATAATGCAAGATTCCATTATGATGTCATAATGTAACTATCCATTATGATGTCATAATGTAACATTCCATTATGATGTCATAATGTAACATTCCATTATGATGTCATAATGCAAAATTCCATTATGATGTCATAATGTAACATTCCATTATGATGTCATAATGCAAAATTCCATTATGATGTAATAATGCAAAATTCCATTATGATGTCATAATGTAACATTCCATTATGATGTCATAATGCAAAATTCCATTATGATGTCATAATGTAACATTCCATTATGATGTCATAATGCAAAATTCCATTATGATGTCATAATGTAACATTCCATTATGATGTCATAATGCAAAATTCCATTATGATGTCATAATGTAACATTCCATTATGATGTCATAATGCAAAATTCCATTATGATGTCATAATGCAACATTCCATTATGATGTCATAATGCAAAATTCCATTATGATGTCATAATGCAACATTCCATTATGATGTCATAATGTAACATTCCATTATGATGTCATAATGCAACATTCCATTATGATGTCATAATGTAACATTCCATTATGATGTCATAATGCAAAATTCCATTATGATGTCATAATGCAATATTCCATTACGATGTCATAATGTAACATGCCATTATGATGTCATAATGCAGCATTCCATTATGATGTCATAATGTAACATTCCATTATGATGTCATAATGCAAAACTCCATTATGATGTCATAATGCAAATTTCCATTATGATGTCATCATGCAAAATTCCATTATGATGTCATAATGCAAAATTCCATTATGATGTCATAATGCGAAATTCCATTATGATGTCATAATGCAAAATTCCATTATGATGTCATAATGCAAAATTCTATTATGTCATAATGCAAAATTCCATTATGATGTCATAATGCAAAATTCCATTATGATGTCATAATGCAAAATTCCATTATGATGTCATAATGCAAAATTCCATTATGATGTCATAATGTAAAATTCCATTATGATGTCATAATGTAAAATTCCATTATGATGTCATAATGCAAAATTCCATTATGATGTCATAATGTAAAATTCCATTATGATGTCATAATGCAAAATTCCATTATGATGTCATAATGCAAAATTCCATTATGATGTCATAATGTAACATTCCATTATGATGTCATAATGCAAAATTCCATTATGATGTCATAATGCAAAATTCCATTATGATGTCATAATGCAAAATTCCATTATGATGTCATAATGTAAAACTCCATTATGATGTCATAATGCAAAATTCCATTATCATGTCATAATGCAAAATTCCATTATGATGTCATAATAAAAAACTCCATTATGATGTCATAATGCAAAATTCCATTATGATGTCATAATGTAACATTCCATTATGATATCATAATGCAAATTTCCATTATGATGTCATAATGCAAAATTCCATTATGATGTCATAATGTAACATTCCATTATGATGTCATAATGCAAAATTCCATTATGATGTCATAATGCAACATTCCATTATGATGTCATAATGTAACATTCCATTATGATGTCATATTGCAACTTTCCATTATGATGTCATAATGCAAAATTCCATTATGATGTCATAATGTAACATTCCATTATGATGTCATAATGCAAAATTCCATTATGATGTCATAATGTAACATTCCATTATGATGTCATAATGCAAAATTCCATTATGATGTCATAATGCAACATTCCATTATGATGTCATAATGCAAGATTCCATTATGATGTCATAATGTAACTATCCATTATGATGTCATAATGTAACATTCCATTATGATGTCATAATGTAACATTCCATTATGATGTCATAATGCAAAATTCCATTATGATGTAATAATGCAAAATTCCATTATGATGTCATAATGTAACATTCCATTATGATGTCATAATGCAAAATTCCATTATGATGTCATAATGTAACATTCCATTATGATGTCATAATGCAAAATTCCATTATGATGTCATAATGTAACATTCCATTATGATGTCATAATGCAAAATTCCATTATGATGTCATAATGTAACATTCCATTATGATGTCATAATGCAAAATTCCATTATGATGTCATAATGCAACATTCCATTATGATGTCATAATGCAAAATTCCATTATGATGTCATAATGCAACATTCCATTATGATGTCATAATGTAACATTCCATTATGATGTCATAATGCAACATTCCATTATGATGTCATAATGCAAAATTCCATTATGATGTCATAATGTAACATTCCATTATGATGTCATAATGCAGAATTCCATTATGATGTCATAATGTAACATTCCATTATGATGTCATAATGCAAAATTCCATTATGATGTCATAATGTAACATGCTATTATGATGTCATAATGTAACGTCCCATTATGATGTCATAATGCAAAATTCCATTATGATGTCATAATGTAACGTCCCATTATGATGTCATAATGCAAAATTCCATTATGATGTCATAATGTAACATTCCATTATGATGTCATAATGCAAAATTCCATTGTGATGTCATAATTTAAAATTCCATTATGATGTCATAATGCAAAATTCCATTATGATGTCATAATGCAAAATTCCATTATGATGTCATACTGTAAAATTCCATTATGATGTCATATTGCAAAATTCCATTATGATGTCATAATGCAAAATTCCATTATGATGTCATAATGTAACATTCCATTATGATGTCATAATGCAAAATTCCATTATGATGTCATAATGCAATATTCCATTACGATGTCATAATGTAACATGCCATTATGATGTCATAATGCAACATTCCATTATGATGTCATAATGTAACATTCCATTATGATGTCATAATGCAAAACTCTATTATGATGTCATAATGCAAATTTCCATTATGATGTCATCATGCAAAATTCCATTATGATGTCATAATGCAAAATTCCATTATGATGTCATAATGCGAAATTCCATTATGATGTCATAATGCAAAATTCCATTATGATGTCATAATGCAAAATTCCATTATGATGTCATAATGCAAAATTCTATTATGTCATAATGCAAAATTCCATTATGATGTCATAATGCAAAATTCCATTATGATGTCATAATGCAAAATTCCATTATGATGTCATAATGCAAAATTCCATTATGATGTCATAATGCAAAATTCCATTATGATGTCATAATGCAAAATTCCATTATGATGTCATAATGTAAAATTCCATTATGATGTCATAATGCAAAATTCCATTATGATGTCATAATGTAAAATTCCATTATGATGTCATAATGCAAAATTCCATTATGATGTCATAATGCAAAATTCCATTATGATGTCATAATGTAACATTCCATTATGATGTCATAATGCAAAATTCCATTATGATGTCATAATGCAAAATTCCATTATGATGTCATAATGCAAAATTCCATTATGATGTCATAATGTAAAACTCCATTATGATGTCATAATGCAAAATTCCATTATCATGTCATAATGCAAAATTCCATTATGATGTCATAATAAAAAACTCCATTATGATGTCATAATGCAAAATTCCATTATGATGTCATAATGTAACATTCCATTATGATATCATAATGCAAATTTCCATTATGATGTCATAATGCAAAATTCCATTATGATGTCATAATGTAACATTCCATTATGATGTCATAATGCAAAATTCCATTATGATGTCATAATGCAACATTCCATTATGATGTCATAATGTAACATTCCATTATGATGTCATATTGCAACTTTCCATTATGATGTCATAATTCAAAATTCCATTATGATGTCATAATGTAACATTCCATTATGATGTCATAATGCAAAATTCCATTATGATGTCATAATGTAACATTCCATTATGATGTCATAATGCAAAATTCCATTATGATGTCATAATGCAACATTCCATTATGATGTCATAATGCAAAATTCCATTATGATGTCATAATGCAACATTCCATTATGATGTCATAATGTAACATTCCATTATGATGTCATAATGCAACATTCCATTATGATGTCATAATGCAAAATTCCATTATGATGTCACAATGTAACATTCCATTATGATGTCATAATGCAAAATTCCATTATGATGTCATAATGTAACATTCCATTATGATGTCATAATGCAAAATTCCATTATGATGTCATAATGTAACATTCCATTATGATGTCATAATGTAACGTCCCATTATGATGTCATAATGCAAAATTCCATTATGATGTCATAATGTAACGTCCCATTATGATGTCATAATGCAAAATTCCATTATGATGTCATAATGTAACATTCCATTATGATGTCATAATGCAAAATTCCATTATGATGTCATAATGTAAAATTCCATTATGATGTCATAATGCAAAATTCCATTATGATGTCATAATGTAAAATTCCATTATGATGTCATATTGCAAAATTCCATTATGATGTCATAATGCAAAATTCCATTATGATGTCATAATGTAAAATTCCATTATGATGTCATAATGTAACATCCCATTATGATGTCATAATGCAAAATTCCATTATGATGTCATAATGTAACATTCCATTATGATGTCATAATGCAAAATTCCATTATGATGTCATAATGCAAAATTCCATTATGATGTCATAATGCAAGATTCCATTATGATGTCATAATGTAACTATCCATTATGATGTCATAATGCAAAATTCCATTATGATGTCATAATGTAACATTCCATTATGATGTCATAATGCAAAATTCCATTATGATGTCATAATGCAACATTCCATTATGATGTCATAATGTAACATTCCATTATGATGTCATATTGCAACTTTCCATTATGATGTCATAATTCAAAATTCCATTATGATGTCATAATGTAACATTCCATTATGATGTCATAATGCAAAATTCCATTATGATGTCATAATGTAACATTCCATTATGATGTCATAATGCAAAATTCCATTATGATGTCATAATGTAACATTCCATTATGATGTCATAATGCAAAATTCCATTATGATGTCATAATGTAACATTCCATTATGATGTCATAATGCAAAATTCCATTATGATGTCATAATGCAACATTCCATTATGATGTCATAATGCAAGATTCCATTATGATGTCATAATGTAACTATCCATTATGATGTCATAATGTAACATTCCATTATGATGTCATAATGTAACATTCCATTATGATGTCATAATGCAAAATTCCATTATGATGTAATAATGCAAAATTCCATTATGATGTCATAATGTAACATTCCATTATGATGTCATAATGCAAAATTCCATTATGATGTCATAATGTAACATTCCATTATGATGTCATAATGCAAAATTCCATTATGATGTCATAATGTAACATTCCATTATGATGTCATAATGCAAAATTCCATTATGATGTCATAATGTAACATTCCATTATGATGTCATAATGCAAAATTCCATTATGATGTCATAATGCAACATTCCATTATGATGTCATAATGCAAAATTCCATTATGATGTCATAATGCAACATTCCATTATGATGTCATAATGTAACATTCCATTATGATGTCATAATGCAACATTCCATTATGATGTCATAATGTAACATTCCATTATGATGTCATAATGCAACATTCCATTATGATGTCATAATGCAAAATTCCATTATGATGTCATAATGTAACATTCCATTATGATGTCATAATGCAGAATTCCATTATGATGTCATAATGTAACATTCCATTATGATGTCATAATGCAAAATTCCATTATGATGTCATAATGTAACATTCTATTATGATGTCATAATGTAACGTCCCATTATGATGTCATAATGCAAAATTCCATTATGATGTCATAATGTAACGTCCCATTATGATGTCATAATGCAAAATTCCATTATGATGTCATAATGTAACATTCCATTATGATGTCATAATGCAAAATTCCATTGTGATGTCATAATTTAAAATTCCATTATGATGTCATAATGCAAAATTCCATTATGATGTCATAATGCAAAATTCCATTATGATGTCATACTGTAAAATTCCATTATGATGTCATATTGCAAAATTCCATTATGTCATAATGCAAAATTCCATTATGATGTCATAATGTAACATTCCATTATGATGTCATAATGCAAAATTCCATTATGATGTCATAATGCAATATTCCATTACGATGTCATAATGTAACATGCCATTATGATGTCATAATGCAACATTCCATTATGATGTCATAATGTAACATTCCATTATGATGTCATAATGCAAAACTCTATTATGATGTCATAATGCAAATTTCCATTATGATGTCATCATGCAAAATTCCATTATGATGTCATAATGCAAAATTCCATTATGATGTCATAATGCGAAATTCCATTATGATGTCATAATGCAAAATTCCATTATGATGTCATAATGCAAAATTCCATTATGATGTCATAATGCAAAATTCTATTATGTCATAATGCAAAATTCCATTATGATGTCATAATGCAAAATTCCATTATGATGTCATAATGCAAAATTCCATTATGATGTCATAATGCAAAATTCCATTATGATGTCATAATGCAAAATTCCATTATGATGTCATAATGTAAAATTCCATTATGATGTCATAATGTAAAATTCCATTATGATGTCATAATGCAAAATTCCATTATGATGTCATAATGTAAAATTCCATTATGATGTCATAATGCAAAATTCCATTATGATGTCATAATGCAAAATTCCATTATGATGTCATAATGTAACATTCCATTATGATGTCATAATGCAAAATTCCATTATGATGTCATAATGCAAAATTCCATTATGATGTCATAATGCAAAATTCCATTATGATGTCATAATGTAAAACTCCATTATGATGTCATAATGCAAAATTCCATTATCATGTCATAATGCAAAATTCCATTATGATGTCATAATAAAAAACTCCATTATGATGTCATAATGCAAAATTCCATTATGATGTCATAATGTAACATTCCATTATGATGTCATAATGCAACATTCCATTATGATGTCATAATGTAACATTCCATTATGATGTCATAATGCAACATTCCATTATGATGTCATAATGCAAAATTCCATTATGATGTCATAATGTAACATTCCATTATGATGTCATAATGCAAAATTCCATTATGATGTCATAATGTAACATTCCATTATGATGTCATAATGCAAAATTCCATTATGATGTCATAATGTAACATTCTATTATGATGTCATAATGTAACGTCCCATTATGATGTCATAATGCAAAATTCCATTATGATGTCATAATGTAACGTCCCATTATGATGTCATAATGTAACGTCCCATTATGATGTCATAATGCAAAATTCCATTATGATGTCATAATGTAACATTCCATTATGATGTCATAATGCAAAATTCCATTGTGATGTCATAATTTAAAATTCCATTATGATGTCATAATGCAAAATTCCATTATGATGTCATAATGCAAAATTCCATTATGATGTCATACTGTAAAATTCCATTATGATGTCATATTGCAAAATTCCATTATGATGTCATAATGCAAAATTCCATTATGATGTCATAATGTAACATTCCATTATGATGTCATAATGCAAAATTCCATTATGATGTCATAATGCAATATTCCATTACGATGTCATAATGTAACATGCCATTATGATGTCATAATGCAACATTCCATTATGATGTCATAATGTAACATTCCATTATGATGTCATAATGCAAAACTCCATTATGATGTCATAATGCAAATTTCCATTATGATGTCATCATGCAAAATTCCATTATGATGTCATAATGCAAAATTCCATTATGATGTCATAATGCGAAATTCCATTATGATGTCATAATGCAAAATTCCATTATGATGTCATAATGCAAAATTCCATTATGATGTCATAATGCAAAATTCTATTATGTCATAATGCAAAATTCCATTATGATGTCATAATGCAAAATTCCATTATGATGTCATAATGCAAAATTCCATTATGATGTCATAATGCAAAATTCCATTATGATGTCATAATGTAAAATTCCATTATGATGTCATAATGTAAAATTCCATTATGATGTCATAATGCAAAATTCCATTATGATGTCATAATGTAAAATTCCATTATGATGTCATAATGCAAAATTCCATTATGATGTCATAATGCAAAATTCCATTATGATGTCATAATGTAACATTCCATTATTATGTCATAATGCAAAATTCCATTATGATGTCATAATGCAAAATTCCATTATGATGTCATAATGCAAAATTCCATTATGATGTCATAATGTAAAACTCCATTATGATGTCATAATGCAAAATTCCATTATCATGTCATAATGCAAAATTCCATTATGATGTCATAATAAAAAACTCCATTATGATGTCATAATGCAAAATTCCATTATGATGTCATAATGTAACATTCCATTATGATATCATAATGCAAATTTCCATTATGATGTCATAATGCAAAATTCCATTATGATGTCATAATGTAACATTCCATTATGATGTCATAATGCAAAATTCCATTATGATGTCATAATGCAACATTCCATTATGATGTCATAATGTAACATTCCATTATGATGTCATATTGCAACTTTCCATTATGATGTCATAATTCAAAATTCCATTATGATGTCATAATGTAACATTCCATTATGATGTCATAATGCAAAATTCCATTATGATGTCATAATGTAACATTCCATTATGATGTCATAATGCAAAATTCCATTATGATGTCATAATGTAACATTCCATTATGATGTCATAATGCAAAATTCCATTATGATGTCATAATGTAACATTCCATTATGATGTCATAATGCAAAATTCCATTATGATGTCATAATGCAACATTCCATTATGATGTCATAATGCAAGATTCCATTATGATGTCATAATGTAACTATCCATTATGATGTCATAATGTAACATTCCATTATGATGTCATAATGTAACATTCCATTATGATGTCATAATGCAAAATTCCATTATGATGTAATAATGCAAAATTCCATTATGATGTCATAATGTAACATTCCATTATGATGTCATAATGCAAAATTCCATTATGATGTCATAATGTAACATTCCATTATGATGTCATAATGCAAAATTCCATTATGATGTCATAATGTAACATTCCATTATGATGTCATAATGCAAAATTCCATTATGATGTCATAATGTAACATTCCATTATGATGTCATAATGCAAAATTCCATTATGATGTCATAATGCAACATTCCATTATGATGTCA
Organism: Eleutherodactylus coqui; assembly: GCF_035609145.1. NCBI lineage: Eukaryota > Metazoa > Chordata > Amphibia > Anura > Eleutherodactylidae > Eleutherodactylus > Eleutherodactylus coqui. Next base: position 150,487,401 of record NC_089843.1, on the reverse strand, counting down.
TAATGCAAAATTCCATTATGATGTCATAATGCAACATTCCATTATGATGTCATTATGTAACATTCCATTATGATGTCATAATGCAACATTCCATTATGATGTCATAATGTAACATTCCATTATGATGTCATAATGCAACATTCCATTATGATGTCATAATGCAAAATTCCATTATGATGTCATAATGTAACATTCCATTATGATGTCATAATGCAGAATTCCATTATGATGTCATAATGTAACATTCCATTATGATGTCATAATGCAAAATTCCATTATGATGTCATAATGTAACATTCTATTATGATGTCATAATGTAACGTCCCATTATGATGTCATAATGCAAAATTCCATTATGATGTCATAATGTAACGTCCCATTATGATGTCATAATGCAAAATTCCATTATGATGTCATAATGTAACATTCCATTATGATGTCATAATGCAAAATTCCATTGTGATGTCATAATTTAAAATTCCATTATGATGTCATAATGCAAAATTCCATTATGATGTCATAATGCAAAATTCCATTATGATGTCATACTGTAAAATTCCATTATGATGTCATATTGCAAAATTCCATTATGATGTCATAATGCAAAATTCCATTATGATGTCATAATGTAACATTCCATTATGATGTCATAATGCAAAATTCCATTATGATGTCATAATGCAATATTCCATTACGATGTCATAATGTAACATGCCATTATGATGTCATAATGCAACATTCCATTATGATGTCATAATGTAACATTCCATTATGATGTCATAATGCAAAACTCTATTATGATGTCATAATGCAAATTTCCATTATGATGTCATCATGCAAAATTCCATTATGATGTCATAATGCAAAATTCCATTATGATGTCATAATGCGAAATTCCATTATGATGTCATAATGCAAAATTCCATTATGATGTCATAATGCAAAATTCCATTATGATGTCATAATGCAAAATTCTATTATGTCATAATGCAAAATTCCATTATGATGTCATAATGCAAAATTCCATTATGATGTCATAATGCAAAATTCCATTATGATGTCATAATGCAAAATTCCATTATGATGTCATAATGCAAAATTCCATTATGATGTCATAATGTAAAATTCCATTATGATGTCATAATGCAAAATTCCATTATGATGTCATAATGCAAAATTCCATTATGATGTCATAATGTAACATTCCATTATGATGTCATAATGCAAAATTCCATTATGATGTCATAATGCAAAATTCCATTATGATGTCATAATGCAAAATTCCATTATGATGTCATAATGTAAAACTCCATTATGATGTCATAATGCAAAATTCCATTATCATGTCATAATGCAAAATTCCATTATGATGTCATAATAAAAAACTCCATTATGATGTCATAATGCAAAATTCCATTATGATGTCATAATGTAACATTCCATTATGATATCATAATGCAAATTTCCATTATGATGTCATAATGCAAAATTCCATTATGATGTCATAATGTAACATTCCATTATGATGTCATAATGCAAAATTCCATTATGATGTCATAATGCAACATTCCATTATGATGTCATAATGTAACATTCCATTATGATGTCATATTGCAACTTTCCATTATGATGTCATAATTCAAAATTCCATTATGATGTCATAATGTAACATTCCATTATGATGTCATAATGCAAAATTCCATTATGATGTCATAATGTAACATTCCATTATGATGTCATAATGCTAAATTCCATTATGATGTCATAATGTAACATTCCATTATGATGTCATAATGCAAAATTCCATTATGATGTCATAATGTAACATTCCATTATGATGTCATAATGCAAAATTCCATTATGATGTCATAATGCAACATTCCATTATGATGTCATAATGCAAAATTCCATTATGATGTCATAATGCAACATTCCATTATGATGTCATAATGTAACATTCCATTATGATGTCATAATGCAACATTCCATTATGATGTCATAATGCAAAATTCCATTATGATGTCACAATGTAACATTCCATTATGATGTCATAATGCAAAATTCCATTATGATGTCATAATGTAACATTCCATTATGATGTCATAATGCAAAATTCCATTATGATGTCATAATGTAACATTCCATTATGATGTCATAATGTAACGTCCCATTATGATGTCATAATGCAAAATTCCATTATGATGTCATAATGTAACGTCCCATTATGATGTCATAATGCAAAATTCCATTATGATGTCATAATGTAACATTCCATTATGATGTCATAATGCAAAATTCCATTATGATGTCATATTGTAAAATTCCATTATGATGTCATAATGCAAAATTCCATTATGATGTCATAATGTAAAATTCCATTATGATGTCATATTGCAAAATTCCATTATGATGTCATAATGCAAAATTCCATTATGATGTCATAATGTAAAATTCCATTATGATGTCATAATGTAACATCCCATTATGATGTCATAATGCAAAATTCCATTATGATGTCATAATGTAACATTCCATTATGATGTCATAATGCAAAATTCCATTATGATGTCATAATGCAAAATTCCATTATGATGTCATAATGCAATATTCCATTACGATGTCATAATGTAACATGCCATTATGATGTCATAATGCAACATTCCATTATGATGTCATAATGTAACATTCCATTATGATGTCATAATGCAAAATTCCATTATGATGTCATAATGTAACATTCCATTATGATGTCATAATGCAAAATTCCATTATGATGTCATAATGTAACATTCCATTATGATGTCATAATGCAAAATTCCATTATGATGTCATAATGTAACATTCAATTATGATGTCATAATTTAACATCCCATTATGATGTCATAATGCAACATTCCATTATGATGTCATAATGTAATATCCCATTATGATGTCATAATGTAACATTCCATTATGATGTCATAATGCAAAATTTCATTATGATGTCATAATGTAACATTCCATTATGATGTCATAATGCAAAATTCCATTATGATGTCATAATGTAAAATTCCATTATGATGTCATAATGTAACATCCCATTATGATGTCATAATGCAAAATTCCATTATGATGTCATAATGTAACATTCCATTATGATGTCATAATGTGACATTCCATTATGATGTCATAATTTAACATTCCATTATGATGTCATAATGCAAAATTCCATTATGATGTCATAATGTAACATTCCATTATGATGTCATAATGCAAAATTCCATTATGATGTCATAATGTAACATTCCATTATGATGTCATAATGCAAAATTCCATTATGATGTCATAATGTAACATCCCATTATGATGTCATAATGCAAAATTCCATTATGATGTCATAATGTAACATCCCATTATGATGTCATAATGCAAAAATTCCATTATGATGTCATAATGTAACATCCCATTATGATGTCATAATGCAAAATTCCATTATGATGTCATAATGCAACATTCCATTATGATGTCATAATGTAACATTCCATTATGATGTCATATTGCAACTTTCCATTATGATGTCATAATTCAAAATTCCATTATGATGTCATAATGTAACATTCCATTATGATGTCATAATGCAAAATTCCATTATGATGTCATAATGTAACATTCCATTATGATGTCATAATGCAAAATTCCATTATGATGTCATAATGTAACATTCCATTATGATGTCATAATGCAAAATTCCATTATGATGTCATAATGTAACATTCCATTATGATGTCATAATGCAAAATTCCATTATGATGTCATAATGCAACATTCCATTATGATGTCATAATGCAAAATTCCATTATGATGTCATAATGCAACATTCCATTATGATGTCATAATGTAACATTCCATTATGATGTCATAATGCAACATTCCATTATGATGTCATAATGTAACATTCCATTATGATGTCATAATGCAACATTCCATTATGATGTCATGATGCAAAATTCCATTATGATGTCATAATGTAACATTCCATTATGATGTCATAATGCAAAATTCCATTATGATGTCATAATGTAACATTCCATTATGATGTCATAATGCAAAATTCCATTATGATGTCATAATGTAACATTCCATTATGATGTCATAATGTAACGTCCCATTATGATGTCATAATGCAAAATTCCATTATGATGTCATAATGTAACGTCCCATTATGATGTCATAATGCAAAATTCCATTATGATGTCATAATGTAACATTCCATTATGATGTCATAATGCAAAATTCCATTGTGATGTCATAATGTAAAATTCTATTATGATGTCATAATGCAAAATTCCATTATGATGTCATAATGTAAAATTCCATTATGATGTCATATTGCAAAATTCCATTATGATGTCATAATGCAAAATTCCATTATGATGTCATAATGTAAAATTCCATTATGATGTCATAATGTAAAATTCCATTATGATGTCATAATGCAATATTCCATTATGATGTCATAATGCAATATTCCATTACGATGTCATAATGTAACATGCCATTATGATGTCATAATGCAACATTCCATTATAATGTCATAATGTAACATTCCATTATGATGTCATAATGCAACATTCGATTATGATGTCATAATGTAAAATTCCATTATGATGTCATAATGCAAAATTCCATTATGATGTCATAATGCAAAATTCCATTATGATGTCATAATGTAAAATTCCATTATGATGTCATAATGCAAAATTCCATTATGATGTCATAATGCAGAATTCCATTATGATGTCATATTGTAAAATTCCATTATGATGTCATAATGCAAAATTCCATTATGATGCCATAATGTAAAATTCCATTATGATGTCATAATGCAAAATTCCATTATGATGTCATAATGTAAAATTCCATTATGATGTCATAATGCAAAATTCCATTATGATGTCATAATGCAAGATTCCATTATGATGTCATAATGTAACTATCCATTATGATGTCATAATGTAACATTCCATTATGATGTCATAATGTAACATTCCATTATGATGTCATAATGCAAAATTCCATTATGATGTCATAATGTAACATTCCATTATGATGTCATAATGCAAAATTCCATTATGATGTAATAATGCAAAATTCCATTATGATGTCATAATGTAACATTCCATTATGATGTCATAATGCAAAATTCCATTATGATGTCATAATGTAACATAACATTATGATGTCATAATGCAAAATTCCATTATGATGTCATAATGTAACATTCCATTATGATGTCATAATGCAAAATTCCATTATGATGTCATAATGTAACATTCCATTATGATGTCATAATGCAAAATTCCATTATGATGTCATAATGCAACATTCCATTATGATGTCATAATGCAAAATTCCATTATGATGTCATAATGCAACATTCCATTATGATGTCATAATGTAACATTCCATTATGATGTCATAATGCAACATTCCATTATGATGTCATAATGTAACATTCCATTATGATGTCATAATGCAACATTCCATTATGATGTCATAATGCAAAATTCCATTATGATGTCATAATGTAACATTCCATTATGATGTCATAATGCAAAATTCCATTATGATGTCATAATGTAACATTCCATTATTATGTCATAATGCAAAATTCCATTATGATGTCATAATGTAACATTCTATTATGATGTCATAATGTAACGTCCCATTATGATGTCATAATGCAAAATTCCATTATGATGTCATAATGTAACATCCCATTATGATGTCATAATGCAAAATTCCATTATGATGTCATAATGTAACATTCCATTATGATGTCATAATGCAAAATTCCATTGTGATGTCATAATGTAAAATTCCATTATGATGTCATAATGCAAAATTCCATTATGAGGTCATAATGCAAAATTCCATTATGATGTCATAATGTAAAATTCCATTATGATGTCATATTGCAAAATTCCATTATGATGTCATAATGCAAAATTCCATTATGATGTCATAATGTAAAATTCCATTATGATGTCATAATGTAACATCCCATTATGATGCCATAATGCAAAATTCCATTATGATGTCATAATGTAACATTCCATTATGATGTCATAATGCAAAATTCCATTATGATGTCATAATGCAATATTCCATTACGATGTCATAATGTAACATGCCATTATGATGTCATAATGCAACATTCCATTATGATGTCATAATGTAACATTCCATTATGATGTCATAATGCAAAACTCCATTATGATGTCATAATGCAAATTTCCATTATGATGTCATCATGCAAAATTCCATTATGATGTCATAATGCAAAATTCCATTATGATGTCATAATGCAAAATTCCATTATGATGTCATAATGCAAAATTCCATTATGATGTCATAATGCAAAATTCTATTATGTCATAATGCAAAATTCCATTATGATGTCATAATGCAAAATTCCATTATGATGTCATAATGCAAAATTCCATTATGATTTCATAATGCAAAATTCCATTATGATGTCATAATGTAAAATTCCATTATGATGTCATAATGTAAAATTCCATTATGATGTCATAATGCAAAATTCCATTATGATGTCATAATGCAAAATTCCATTATGATGTCATAATGTAAAATTCCATTATGATGTCATAATGCAAAATTCCATTATGATGTCATAATGCAAAATTCCATTATGATGTCATAATGTAACATTCCATTATGATGTCATAATGCAAAATTCCATTATGATGTCATAATGCAAAATTCCATTATGATGTCATAATGCAAAATTCCATTATGATGTCATAATGTAAAACTCCATTATGATGTCATAATGCAAAATTCCATTATCATGTCATAATGCAAAATTCCATTATGATGTCATAATAAAAAACTCCATTATGATGTCATAATGCAAAATTCCATTATGATGTCATAATGTAAAATTCCATTATGATATCATAATGCAAATTTCCATTATGATGTCATAATGCAAAATTCCATTATGATGTCATAATGTAACATTCCATTATGATGTCATAATGCAAAATTCCATTATGATGTCATAATGCAAAATTCCATTATGATGTCATAATGTAACATTCCATTATGATGTCATAATGTAAAATTCCATTATGATATCATAATGTAAAATTCCATTATGATGTCATAATATAACATCCCATTATGATGTCATAATGCAAAATTCCATTATGATGTCATAATGTAACATTCGATTATGATGTCATAATGTAAAATTCCATTATGATGTCATAATGTAACATTCCATTATGATGTCATAATGCAAAATTCCATTATGATGTCATAATGCAACATTCCATTATGATGTCATAATGCAAAATTCCATTATGATGTCATAATGCAACATTCCATTATGATGTCATAATGTAACATTCCATTATGATGTCATAATGCAACATTCCATTATGATGTCATAATGTAACATTCCATTATGATGTCATAATGCAACATTCCATTATGATGTCATAATGCAAAATTCCATTATGATGTCATAATGTAACATTCCATTATGATGTCATAATGCAAAATTCCATTATGATGTCATAATGTAACATTCCATTATGATGTCATAATGCAAAATTCCATTATGATGTCATAATGTAACATTCCATTATGATGTCATAATGTAACGTCCCATTATGATGTCATAATGCAAAATTCCATTATGATGTCATAATGTAACGTCCCATTATGATGTCATAATGCAAAATTCCATTATGATGTCATAATGTAACATTCCATTATGATGTCATAATGCAAAATTCCATTATGATGTCATAATGTAAAATTCCATTATGATGTCATATTGCAAAATTCCATTATGATGTCATAATGCAAAATTCCATTATGATGTCATAATGTAAAATTCCATTATGATGTCATAATGTAACATCCCATTATGATGTCATAATGCAAAATTCCATTATGATGTCATAATGTAACATTCCATTATGATGTCATAATGCAAAATTCCATTATGATGTCATAATGCAATATTCCATTACGATGTCATAATGTAACATGCCATTATGATGTCATAATGCAACATTCCATTATGATGTCATAATGTAACATTCCATTATGATGTCATAATGCAACATTCGATTCTGATGTCATAATGTAAAATTCCATTATGATGTCATAATGCAAAATTCCATTATGATGTAATAATGCAAAATTCCATTATGATGTCATAATGTAACATTCCATTATGATGTCATAATGCAAAATTCCATTATGATGTCATAATGTAACATTCCATTATGATGTCATAATGCAAAACTCCATTATGATGTCATAATGCTAATTTCCATTATGATGTCATAATGCAAAATTCCATTATGATGTCATAATGCAAAATTCCATTAAGATGTCATCATGCAAAATTCCATTATGATGTCATATTGCAAAATTCCATTATGTCATCATGCAAAATTCCATTATGATGTCATAATGCAAAATTCCATTATGATGTCATAATGCAAAATTCTATTATGTCATAATGCAAAATTCCATTATGATGTCATAATGCAAAATTCCATTATGATGTCATAATGCAAAATTCCATTATGATGTCATAATGCAAAATTCCATTATGATGTCATAATGCAAAATTCCATTATGATGTCATAATGTAAAATTCCATTATGATGTCATAATGCAAAATTCCATTATGATGTCATAATGTAACATTCCATTATTATGATGTCATAATGTAGCATTCCATTATGATATAATAATGTAAAATTCCATTATGATGTCATAATGTAACGTCCCATTATGATGTCATAATGCAAAATTCCATTATGATGTCATAATGTAACATTCCATTATGATGTCATAATGTAACGTCCCATTATGATGTCATAATGCAAAATTCCATTATGATGTCATAATGTAACATTCCATTATGATGTCATAATGCAAAATTCCATTATGATGTCATAATGTAACATTCCATTATGATGTCATAATGTAACGTCCCATTATGATGTCATAATGCAAAATTCCATTATGATGTCATAATGTAACGTCCCATTATGATGTCATAATGCAAAATTCCATTATGATGTCATAATGTAACATTCCATTATGATGTCATAATGTAAAATTCCATTATGATGTCATAATGCAAAATTCCATTATGATGTCATAATATAAAATTCCATTATGATGTCATATTGCAAAATTCCATTATGATGTCATAATGTAACATCCCATTATGATGTCATAATGTAAAATTCCATTATGATGTCATAATGTAACATCCCATTATGATGTCATAATGCAAAATTCCATTATGATGTCATAATGTAACATTCCATTATGATGTCATAATGCAATATTCCATTATGATGTCATAATGTAACATGCCATTATGATGTCATAATGCAACATTCCATTATGATGTCATATTGTAACATTCCATTATGATGTCATAATGCAACATTCGATTATGATGTCATAATGTAAAATTCCATTATGATGTCATAATGCAAAATTCCATTATGTCATAATGCAAAATTCCATTATGTTGTCATAATGTAAAATTCCATTATGATGTCATAATGCAAAATTCCATTATGATGTCATAATGCAAAATTCCATTATGATGTCATAATGTAAAATTCCATTATGATGTCATAATGCAAAATTCCATTATGATGTCATAATGTAACATTCCATTATGATGTCATAATGCAAAATTCCATTATGATGTCATAATGCAAAATTCTATTATGATGTCATAATGCAAAATTCCATTATGATGTCATAATGTAAAACTCTATTATGATGTCATAATGCAAAATTCCATTATGATGTCATAATGTAAAATTCCATTATGATGTCATAATGCAAAATTCCATTATGAGGTCATAATGCAAAATTTCATTATGATGTCATAATGTGACATTCCATTATGATGTCATAATGCTAAATTCCATTATGATGTCATAATGCAAAATTCCATTATGATGTCATAATGTAACATTCCATTAAGATGTCATAATGCAAAATTCCATTATGATGTCATAATGCAAAATTCCTTTATGATGTCTTAATGTAAAATTCCATTATGATGTCATAATGCAAAATTCCATTATGATGTCATAATGTAAAATTCCATTATGATGTCATAATGTAACATCCCATTATGATGTCATAATGCAAAATTCCATTATGATGTCATAATGTAACATCCCATTATGATGTCATAATGCAAAATTCCATTATGATGTCATAATGTAAAATTCCATTATGATGTCATATTGCAAAATTCCATTATGATGTCATAATGCAAAATTCCATTATGATGTCATATTGCAAAATTCCATTATGATGTCATAATGCAAAATTCCATTATGATGTCATAATGCAACATTCCGTTATGATGTCATAATGCAAAATTCCATTATGATGTCATAATGCAAAATTTCATTATGATGTCATAATGCAAAATTCCATTATGATGTCATAATGTAAAATTCCATTATGATGTCATAATGCAAAATTCCATTATGATGTCATAATGTAACATCCCATTATGATGTCATAATGCAAAATTCCATTATGATGTCATAATGTAGCATTCCATTATGATGTCATAATGCAAAATTCCTTTATGATGTCTTAATGTAAAATTCCATTATGATGTCATAATGCAAAATTCCATTATGATGTCATAATGTAAAATTCCATTATGATGTCATAATGTAACATCCCATTATGATGTCATAATGCAAAATTCCATTATGATGTCATAATGTAACATCCCATTATGATGTCATAATGCAAAATTCCATTATGATGTCATAATGTAAAATTCCATTATGATGTCATATTGCAAAATTCCATTATGATGTCATATTGCAAAATTCCATTATGATGTCATAATGCAAAATTCCATTATGATGTCATAATGCAACATTCCGTTATGATGTCATAATGCAAAATTCCATTATGATGTCATAATGCAAAATTTCATTATGATGTCATAATGCAAAATTCCATTATGATGTCATAATGTAAAATTCCATTATGATGTCATAATGCAAAATTCCATTATGATGTCATAATGTAACATCCCATTATGATGTCATAATGCAAAATTCCATTATGATGTCATAATGTTGCATTCCATTATGATGTCATAATGCAAAATTCCATTATGATGTCATAATGCAATATTCCATTATGATGTCATAATGTAACATTCCATTATGATGTCATAATGCAACATTCCATTATGATGTCATAATGTAACATTCCATTATGATGCCATAATGCAACATTCGATTATGATGTCATAATGTAAAATTCCATTATGATGTCATAATGCAAAATTCCATTATGATGTCATAATGCAAAATTCCATTATGATGTCATAATGTAAAATTCCATTATGATGTCATAATGCAAAATTCCATTATGATGTCATAATGCAAAATTCCATTATGATGTCATATTGTAAAATTCCATTATGATGTCATAATGCAAAATTCCATTATGATGTCATAATGTAAAATTCCATTATGATGTCATAATGCAAAATTCCATTATGATGTCATAATGTAAAATTCCATTATGATGTCATAATGCAAAATTCCATTATGATGTCATAATGCAAAATTCCATTATGATGTCATAATGTAACATTCCATTATGATGTCATAATGTAACATTCCATTATGATGTCATAATGCAAAATTCCATTATGATGTCATAATGTAACATTCCATTATGATGTCATAATGCAAAATTCCATTTTGATGTCATAATGCAAAATTCCATTATGATGTAATAATGCTAAATTCCATTATGATGTCATAATGTAACATTCCATTATGATGTCATAATGCAAAATTCCATTATGATGTCATAATGTAACATTCCATTATGATGTCATAATGCAAAATTCCATTATGATGTCATAATGCAAAATTCCATTATGATGTCATAATGTAAAATTCCATTATGATGTCATAATGCAAAATTCCATTATGATGTCATAATGTAAAAAAAATTATGATGTCATAATGCAAAATTCCATTATGATGTCATAATGCAAGATTCCATTATGATGTCATAATGTAACTATCCATTATGATGTCATAATGTAACATTCCATTATGATGTCATAATGTAACATTCCATTATGATGTCATAATGCAAAATTCCATTATGATGTCATAATGTAACATTCCATTATGATGTCATAATGCAAAATTCCATTATGATGTAATAATGCAAAATTCCATTATGATGTCATAATGTAACATTCCATTATGATGTCATAATGCAAAATTCCATTATGATGTCATAATGTAACATTCCATTATGATGTCATAATGCAAAATTCAATTATGATGTCATAATGTAACATTCCATTATGATGTCATAATGCAAAATTCCATTATGATGTCATAATGTAACATTCCATTATGATGTCATAATGCAAAATTCCATTATGATGTCATAATGCAACATTCCATTATGATGTCATAATGCAAAATTCCATTATGATGTCATAATGCAACATTCCATTATGATGTCATAATGTAACATTCCATTATGATGTCATAATGCAACATTCCATTATGATGTCATAATGTAACATTCCATTATGATGTCATAATGCAACATTCCATTATGATGTCATAATGCAAAATTCCATTATGATGTCATAATGTAACATTCCATTATGATGTCATAATGCAAAATTCCATTATGATGTCATAATGTAACATTCCATTATGATGTCATAATGCAAAATTCCATTATGATGTCATAATGTAACATTCTATTATGATGTCATAATGTAACGTCCCATTATGATGTCATAATGCAAAATTCCATTATGATGTCATAATGTAACGTCCCATTATGATGTCATAATGCAAAATTCCATTATGATGTCATAATGTAACATTCCATTATGATGTCATAATGCAAAATTCCATTGTGATGTCATAATGTAAAATTCCATTATGATGTCATAATGCAAAATTCCATTATGATGTCATAATGCAAAATTCCATTATGATGTCATAATGTAAAATTCCATTATGATGTCATATTGCAAAATTCCATTATGATGTCATAATGCAAAATTCCATTATGATGTCATAATGTAAAATTCCATTATGATGTCATAATGTAATATCCCATTATGATGTCATAATGCAAAATTCCATTATGATGTCATAATGTAACATTCCATTATGATGTCATAATGCAAAATTCCATTATGATGTCATAATGCAATATTCCATTACGATGTCATAATGTAACATGCCATTATGATGTCATAATGCAACATTCCATTATGATGTCATAATGTAACATTCCATTATGATGTCATAATGCAAAACTCCATTATGATGTCATAATGCAAATTTCCATTATGATGTCATCATGCAAAATTCCATTATGATGTCATAATGCAAAATTCCATTATGATGTCATAATGCAAAATTCCATTATGATGTCATAATGCAAAATTCCATTATGATGTCATAATGCAAAATTCCATTATGATGTCATAATGCAAAATTCTATTATGTCATAATGCAAAATTCCATTATGATGTCATAATGCAAAATTCCATTATGATGTCATAATGCAAAATTCCATTATGATGTCATAATGCAAAATTCCATTATGATGTCATAATGTAAAATTCCATTATGATGTCATAATGTAAAATTCCATTATGATGTCATAATGCAAAATTCCATTATGATGTCATAATGTAAAATTCCATTATGATGTCATAATGCAAAATTCCATTATGATGTCATAATGCAAAATTCCATTATGATGTCATAATGTAAAACTCCATTATGATGTCATAATGCAAAATTCCATTATCATGTCATAATGCAAAATTCCATTATGATGTCATAATAAAAAACTCCATTATGATGTCATAATGCAAAATTCCATTATGATGTCATAATGTAACATTCCATTATGATATCATAATGCAAATTTCCATTATGATGTCATAATGCAAAATTCCATTATGATGTCATAATGTAACATTCCATTATGATGTCATAATGCAAAATTCCATTATGATGTCATAATGCAACATTCCTTTATGATGTCATAATGTAACATTCCTTTATGATGTCATATTGCAACTTTCCATTATGATGTCATAATTCAAAATTCCATTATGATGTCATAATGTAACATGCCATTATGATGTCATAATGCAACATTCCATTATGATGTCATAATGTAACATTCCATTATGATGTCATAATGCAACATTCGATTATGATGTCATAATGTAAAATTCCATTATGATGTCATAATGCAAAATTCCATTATGTCATAATGCAAAATTCCATTATGTTGTCATAATGTAAAATTCCATTATGATGTCATAATGCAAAATTCCATTATGATGTCATAATGCAAAATTCCATTATGATGTCATAATGTAAAATTCCATTATGATGTCATAATGCAAAATTCCATTATGATGTCATAATGTAACATTCCATTATGATGTCATAATGCAAAATTCCATTATGATGTCATAATGCAAATTCTATTATGATGTCATAATGCAAAATTCCATTATGATGTCATAATGTAAAACTCCATTATGATGTCATAATGCAAAATTCCATTATGATGTCATAATGTAAAATTCCATTATGATGTCATAATGCAAAATTCCATTATGAGGTCATAATGCAAAATTTCATTATGATGTCATAATGTGACATTCCATTATGATGTCATAATGTTAAATTCCATTATGATGTCATAATGCAAAATTCCATTATGATGTCATAATGTAACATTCCATTAAGATGTCATAATGCAAAATTCCATTATGATGTCATAATGCAAAATTCCTTTATGATGTCTTAATGTAAAATTCCATTATGATGTCATAATGCAAAATTCCATTATGATGTCATAATGTAAAATTCCATTATGATGTCATAATGTAACATCCCATTATGATGTCATAATGCAAAATTCCATTATGATGTCATAATGTAACATCCCATTATGATGTCATAATGCAAAATTCCATTATGATGTCATAATGTAAAATTCCATTATGATGTCATATTGCAAAATTCCATTATGATGTCATAATGCAAAATTCCATTATGATGTCATATTGCAAAATTCCATTATGATGTCATAATGCAAAATTCCGTTATGATGTCATAATGCAACATTCCGTTATGATGTCATAATGCAAAATTCCATTATGATGTCATAATGCAAAATTCCATTATGATGTCATAATGCAAAATTCCATTATGATGTCATAATGTAAAATTCCATTATGATGTCATAATGCAAAATTCCATTATGATGTCATAATGTAACATCCCATTATGATGTCATAATGCAAAATTCCATTATGATGTCATAATGTAGCATTCCATTATGATGTCATAATGCAAAATTCCATTATGATGTCATAATGTTGCATTCCATTATGATGTCATAATGCAAAATTCCATTATGATGTCATAATGCAATATTCCATTATGATGTCATAATGTAACATTCCATTATGATGTCATAATGCAACATTCCATTATGATGTCATAATGTAACATTCCATTATGATGCCATAATGCAACATTCGATTATGATGTCATAATGTAAAATTCCATTATGATGTCATAATGCAAAATTCCATTATGATGTCATAATGCAAAATTCCATTATGATGTCATAATGTAAAATTCCATTATGATGTCATAATGCAAAATTCCATTATGATGTCATAATGCAAAATTCCATTATGATGTCATATTGTAAAATTCCATTATGATGTCATAATGCAAAATTCCATTATGATGTCATAATGTAAAATTCCATTATGATGTCATAATGCAAAATTCCATTATGATGTCATAATGTAAAATTCCATTATGATGTCATAATGCAAAATTCCATTATGATGTCATAATGCAAAATTCCATTATGATGTCATAATGTAACATTCCATTATGATGTCATAATGTAACATTCCATTATGATGTCATAATGCAAAATTCCATTATGATGTCATAATGTAACATTCCATTATGATGTCATAATGCAAAATTCCATTTTGATGTCATAATGCAAAATTCCATTATGATGTAATAATGCTAAATTCCATTATGATGTCATAATGTAACATTCCATTATGATGTCATAATGCAAAATTCCATTATGATGTCATAATGTAACATTCCATTATGATGTCATAATGCAAAATTCCATTATGATGTCATAATGCAAAATTCCATTATGATGTCATAATGTAAAATTCCATTATGATGTCATAATGCAAAATTCCATTATGATGTCATAATGTAAAATTCCATTATGATGTCATATTGCAAAATTCCATTATGATGTCATAATGCAAAATTCCATTATGATGTCATAATGTAAAATTCCATTATGATGTCATAATGTAACATCCCATTATGATGTCATAATGCAAAATTCCATTATGATGTCATAATGTAACATTCCATTATGATGTCATAATGCAAAATTCCATTATGATGTCATAATGCAATATTCCATTACGATGTCATAATGTAACATGCCATTATGATGTCATAATGCAACATTCCATTATGATGTCATAATGTAACATTCCATTATGATGTCATAATGCAACATTCGATTCTGATGTCATAATGTAAAATTCCATTATGATGTCATAATGCAAAATTCCATTATGATGTAATAATGCAAAATTCCATTATGATGTCATAATGTAACATTCCATTATGATGTCATAATGCAAAATTCCATTATGATGTCATAATGTAACATTCCATTATGATGTCATAATGCAAAACTCCATTATGATGTCATAATGCTAATTTCCATTATGATGTCATCATGCAAAATTCCATTATGATGTCATAATGCAAAATTCCATTAAGATGTCATCATGCAAAATTCCATTATGATGTCATATTGCAAAATTCCATTATGTCATCATGCAAAATTCCATTATGATGTCATAATGCAAAATTCCATTATGATGTCATAATGCAAAATTCTATTATGTCATAATGCAAAATTCCATTATGATGTCATAATGCAAAATTCCATTATGATGTCATAATGCAAAATTCCATTATGATGTCATAATGCAAAATTCCATTATGATGTCATAATTAGAGATGAGCGAACGCGTTCGTCCGAGCTTGATATTCGTGCGAATATTAGGGTGTTCGGGATGTTCGTTATTCGTGACGAACACCATGCGGTGTTCTGGTTACTTTCACTTCCTTCCCTGAGACGTTAGCGCGCTTTTCTGGCCAATTGAAAGACAGGGAAGGCATTACAACTTCCCCCTGCAACGTTTAAGCCCTATACCACCCCCCTGCTGTGAGTGGCTGGCGAGATCAGGTGTTCGCCTAATATAAAAGTCGGCCCCTCCCACGGCTCGCCTCAGATGCGGTGTGAGTTAGATGAGGGACAGTGCTGTTTGTACCGGAGCTGCTGTAGGGAAAGAATTGGTAGTTAGTGTAGGCTTCAAGACCCCCCAAAGGTCCTTATTAGGGCCACTGATAGCTGTGTGTTGGCTGCTGTTAGCAGTGGGATTTTTTTTTTTCTCAAAATCGCCTCTGCAGACCGTTGCACCTGGCATTAGGGACAGAAGTGCTGCATAGGCAGGGAGAGTGTTAGGAGTGAGTGTAGCCTTCAAGAACCTCAACGGTCCTTTCTAGGGCCATATTTATCCGTGTGCAGTACTGTCCAGGCTGCTGTTGGCTGTGCTGCATTTTTTTTGGGCTTCTCAAAATCGCCTCTGCAGAGCATTCCACCCTCCATTGATACTGCAGGGAAAGAATTGTATAGGCAGGGCCACAACACAGTTATTATTCATAGAATATACGCAGTGCTGCCTGTTGGTGGGAAAAAACTGAAAACAAATCTATTTGTCCAGCCTCTGTCCGTCCTTACGCCTGTGGAGACGTGTGAGCTGCGTGAAAAACATTGCTAAATCATACGCAGCCAGCTACGCTTTACTGCTGTGTTCGCCATTTGCTTTCCTTAATTGGGAAAAAAAATACCTGCTCTCCAAGAGTTATAATAACTCTGCTACCCTCACGTTCTGTGACACATAAGCAGGGACACAGCACAGTTATTAAACTTCTCAGGTTCATTGAATATACGCAGTGCTGCCTGTTGGTGGGAAAAAACTGAAAACAAATCTATTTGTCCAGCCTCTGTCCGTCCTAAGGGCGGTGGACACGTGTGAGCTGCGTGAAAAACATTGCTAAATCATACGCAGCCAGCTACGCTTTACTGCTGTGTTCGCCATTTGCTTTCCTTAATTGGGAAAAAAAATACCTGCTCTCCAAGAGTTATAATAACTCTGCTACCCTCACGTTCTGTGACACATAAGCAGGGACACAGCACAGTTATTAAACTTCTCAGGTTCATTGAATATACGCAGTGCTGCCTGTTGGTGGGAAAAAACTGAAAACAAATCTATTTGTCCAGCCTCTGTCCGTCCTTACGCCTGTGGAGACGTGTGAGCTGCGTGAAAAACATTGCTAAATCATACGCACCCAGCTACGCTTTACTGCTGGGTTCGCCATTTGCTTTCCTTAATTGGGAAAAAAAAATACCTGCTCTGCCACAGTTAATAACGCTGCTACCCTCACGTTCTGTGACACATAAGCAGGGACACAGCACAGTTATTAAACTTTGATAATTCATTCACTAGAGGCAGTGGGGCCTTTCGTTTTCCAAAAAGGGCAAAAATTATATTTGGCCTGCAGTCTTGCGCCAATTTATTTCCTGCCTGGGAAATCTAATCACTGGTAATACAGCATGCTGAGGGGTAGGGGTAAGCCTAGAGGACGTGGACGTGGACGTGGCAGAGGACGCGGAGGGCCAAGTGAGGGTGTGGGCACAGGCCAAGCTCCTGATCCAGGTGTGTCGCAGCTGTCTGCTGCGCGATTAGGAGAGAGGCACGTTTCTGGCGTCCCCACATTCATCGCCCAATTAATGGGTCCACGCGGGAGACGGTTATTAGAAAATGAGCAGTGTGAGCAGGTCCTGTCCTGGATGGCAGAAAGTGCTTCGAGCAACCTATCGTCTACCCGCAGTTCTGCGCCTTCCACTGCTGCCAATCCGAATCCTCTGTCTGCTGCTCCTCCTTCCTCCCAGCCTCCTCACTCCACTACAATGACACCTGCTCAGGAGCGGGAACACTCCCAGGAACTGTTCTCGGGCCCCTGCTTAGATTGGGCAGCAGCGGTTCCTCTCCCACCAGAGGAGTTTATCGTCACTGATGCCCAACCATTCGAAAGTTCCCGGGGTCCGGGGGAAGAGGCTGGGGACTTCCGCCAACTGTCTCAACAACTTTCTGTGGGTGAGGAGGACGATGACGATCAGACACAGTTGTCTTGCAGTGAGGTAGTAGTAAGGGCAGTAAGTCCCAGGGAGCAGCGCACAGAGGATTCGGAGGAAGAGCAGCAGGACGATGAGGTGACTGACCCCACCTGGTGTGCAACGCTTACTCAGGAGGACAGGTCTTCAGAGGGGGAGTCAAGGGCATCAGCAGGGCAGGTTGCAAGAGGCAGTGCGGTGGCCAGGGGTAGAGGCAGGGCCAGACCGAATAATCCACCAAGTGTTTCCCAAAGCGCCCCCTCGCGCCATGCCACCCTGCGTAGGCCGAGGTGCTCTAAGGTCTGGCAGTTTTTCACAGAGACGCCTGACGACCGACGAACAGTGGTGTGCAACCTTTGTCGCGCAAAGCTCAGCCGGGGAGCCAACACCAACAGCCTCACCACCACCACCATGCGCAGACATATGATGGCCAAGCACCCCGCAAGGTGGGACAAAGGCCGTTCACCGTCTCCGGTTTGCACCCCTGCCTCTCCCCCTGTGCCCCAACCTGCCACTGAGATGCAACCCCCCTCTCAGGACACAGGCACTACCGCCTCATGGCCTGCACCCACACCCTCATCTCCGCTGTCCTCGGCCCCATCCAGCAGTGTAGTTCAGCGCACCGTTCAGCCGTCGCTTGCGCAAGTGTTCGAGCGCAAGCGCAAGTACGCCGCCACGCACCCGCACGCTCAAACGTTAACCGTCCGCATCGCAAAATTCATCAGCCTTGAGATGCTGCCGTATAGGGTTGTGGAAACGGAGTCCTTCAAAAGTATCATGGAGGCGGCGGCCCCGCGCTACTCAGTTCCCAGTCGCCACTACTTTTCCCGATGTGCCGTCCCAGCCCTGCACGACCACGTCTCCCGCAACATTGTGCGCGCCCTCACCAACGCGGTTACTGCCACGGTCCACTTAACTACGGACACGTGGACAAGCACAGGCGGGCAGGGCCACTACATCTCCCTGACGGCACATTGGGTGAATTTAGTGGAGGCTGGGACAGAGTCAGAGCCTGGGACCGCTCACGTCCTACCCACCCCCAGAATTGCGGGCCCCAGCTCGGTGCTGGTATCTGCGGAGGTGTATGCTTCCTCCACTAAAGCACCCTCCTCCTCCTCCTCCTCCTCTGTCTCACAATCAAGATGTGTTAGCAGCAGCATGTCGCCAGCAGTCGGTGTCGCGCGGTGTGGCAGCACAGCGGTGGGCAAGCGTCAGCAGGCCGTGCTGAAACTACTCAGCTTAGGCGATAAGAGGCACACGGCCCACGAACTGCTGCAGGGTCTGACACAGCAGACCGACCGCTGGCTTGCGCCGCTGAGCCTCCAACCGGGCATGGTCGTGTGTGACAACGGCCGTAACCTGGTGGCGGCTCTGCAGCTCGGCAGCCTCACGCACGTGCCATGCCTGGCCCACGTCTTTAATTTGGTGGTTCAGCGGTTTCTGAAAAGCTACCCACGCTTGTCAGACCTGCTCGTAAAGGCGCGCCGGCTCTGCGCACATTTCCGCAAGTCCCACACGGACGCTGCCACCCTGCGCACCCTGCAACATCACTTTAAGCTGCCAGTGCACCGACTGCTGTGCGACGTGCCCACACGGTGGAACTCTACGCTCCACATGTTGGCCAGGCTCTATGAACAACGGAGAGCTATAGTCGAATACCAACTCCAACATGGGCGGCGCAGTGGGAGTCAGCCTCCTCAATTCCTTTCAGAAGAGTGGGCCTGGTTGGCAGACATCTGCCATGTCCTTGGTAATTTTGAGGAGTCTACCCAGGTGGTGAGCGGCGATGCTACAATCATTAGCGTCACCATTCCTCTGCTATGCATCTTGAGAAATTCCCTGCAAACCATAAAGGCAGCTGCTTTGCGCTCGGAAACGGGGGCGGGGGAAGACAGTATGCCGCTGGATAGTCAGGGCACCCTCCTGTCTATTTCTCAGCGCGTACAGGAGGAGGAGGAGGAGCATGAGGAGGATGAGGAGGAGGGGGAAGAGACAGCTTGGCCCGCTGCTGACGGTACACCGGCTGATTGCCTGTCATCCTTTCAGCGTGTATGGCCTGAGGAGGAGGAGGAGGAGGAGGAGGATCCTGAAAGTGATCTTCCTAGTGAAGACAGCCATGTGTTGCGTACAGGTACCCTGGCACACATGGCTGACTTCATGTTAGGATGCCTTTCTCGTGACCCTCGCGTTGCACGCATTCTGGCCACGACGGATTACTGGGTGTACACACTGCTCGATCCACGGTATAAGGAGAACCTGCCCACTCTGATTCCCGAAGAGGAAAGGGGTTCGAGAGTGTTGCTATACCACAGGACCCTTGCGGACAAGCTGATGGTAAAATTCCCAGCCGACAGCGCTAGTGGCAGAAGGCGCAGTTCCGAGGGCCATGTTGCAGGGGATGTGCGTAGATCGAGCAGCATGTACATCCCAGGCAGTGCAACAGTCTTTAAGGGCCTGGCCAGCTTTATGGCTCCCCACCAAGACTGTGTCACCGCTCCCCAGTCACGGCTGAGTCGGCGGGAGCACTGCAAAAGGATGGTGAGGGAGTACGTAGCGGATCGCACGACCATCCTTGGTGACGCCTCTGCCCCCTACAACTACTGGGTGTCGAAGCTGGACACGTGGTCTGAACTAGCCCTGTATGCCCTTGAGGTGCTTGCTTGTCCTGCGGCTAGCGTGTTGTCGGAGAGGGTGTTTAGTGCGGCTGGGGGAATCATCACAGATAAGCGTAGCCGCTTGTCAACCGACAGTGCCGACAGGCTAACACTCATCAAGATGAACAAAGGCTGGATTTCCCCAGACTTCTGTTCTCCACCAGCGGACAGCAGCGATACGTAAGCAATACGTAGGCTGCACCCGCGGATGGAAGCTACGTTCTCTCTCACCATCCAAAACGGGGACATTTCTGCTTCATCAATCTGTGTCTAATATTCCTCCTCCTCCTCCTCCTGCTCCACCTCCTGAAACCTCACGTAATCACGCTGAACGGGCAATTTTTCTTAGGGCCACAAGGCTCACTCAAATAATTTTTCAGAACAATTTTTATAAGTTTCAATGCGCTTAAAAGCATTGGAACTTTAACTTGAACCAATTTTTCGTTACACTGGGCTGCCTCCAGGCCTAGTTACCACTTAAGCCACATTAACCAAAGCGATTAATGGGTTTCACCTGCCCTCTTGGCTGGCCATGGCCAATTTTTGGGATGTACATTAGTACTGTTGATACAGCAATTTGTGTGGGCCCTCGCCTACAGTGTAATCAAATTAATTTTTAGCCCACCTGCATTACAGCTGACGTTACCTCAGCTGTGTTGGGCAATGCAATGGGATATTTTTGTGTACCGCCGGTGGGTTCCAGGGAGCCACCCATGCTGTAGGTGCACACTGAGTTTTTAATACATCTGTACACTTCTAAAGAACCCGTCTGACCGGGGCATGCAGTGTGGGCCGAAGCCCACCTGTATTACGCACGACATTACTACCTCAGCTGTGTTGGGCAATGCAATGGGATATTTCTATGTACCGCCGGTGGCTTCCTGGCACCCACCCAGGCAGTGGGTCCACAGGGAGTTAAACCTACATGTGTCCACTTGTAAAGAATCCCAGTCTGACTGGGGCATGCAGTGTGGGCCGAAGCCCACCTGTATTACGCACGACATTACTACCTCAGCTGTGTTGGGCAATGCAATGGGATATTTTTGTGTACCGCCGGTGGGTTCCAGGGAGCCACCCATGCTGTAGGTGCACACTGAGTTTTTAATACATCTGTACACTTCTAAAGAACCCGTCTGACCGGGGCATGCAGTGTGGGCCGAAGCCCACCTGTATTACGCACGACATTACTACCTCAGCTGTGTTGGGCAATGCAATGGGATATTTCTATGTACCGCCGGTGGCTTCCTGGCACCCACCCAGGCAGTGGGTCCACAGGGAGTTAAACCTACATGTGTCCACTTGTAAAGAATCCCAGTCTGACTGGGGCATGCAGTGTGGGCCGAAGCCCACCTGTATTACGCACGACATTACTACCTCAGCTGTGTTGGGCAATGCAATGGGATATTTTTGCGTACCGCCGGTGGGTTCCAGGGAGCCACCCATGCTGTGGGTCGACAGGGACTTCACAATAGGGAGTTGTACCTGCCTGTGTCTATGAATTAAAAAGCCCGGTCTGACTGGGGCATGCAGACACCTTGACAGAATGAATAGTGTGTGGCACATAGGTTCCCCATTGCTATGCCCACGTGTGCAGCTCCTGATGGCGGTGGCACAGGATTCTATTTCTCATTGCTTCTGTACAGCATTGTGGGCTATCGCTCCGCCACTTTTAAAGAGGGTCGCTGCCTAGCCGTGCCAACCTCTGCAGTGTATGCCTGCGGTCCCTCGTCATGGCAGACGCAATTCTAAATAGACATGAGCGTGGTGTGGCATGAGGGCAGCTGAAGGCTGCGCAGGGACACTTTGGTGTGCGCTGTGGGGGGGAGGGGGTGCGGTTGGGCAGCATGTAACTCAGGAGAAGTGGCAGTGGAGTGTCATGCAGGCAGTGATTGTGCTTTGTTGGAGGTAGTGTGGTGCTTAGCAAAGGTATGCCATGCTAATGAGCGCTTTTCAGAAGTAAAAGTTGTTGGGAGGGGGGGGGGCCCACTCTTGCCGCTATTGTGGCTTAATAGTGGGACCTGTGAACTTAGGATGCAGCCCAACATGTAGCCCCTCGCCTGCCCTATCCGTCACTGTGTCATTCCCATCACTTTCCTGAATTGCCCAGATTTTCACACATGAAAACCTTAGCGAGCATCGGCGAAATACAAAAGTGTTCTGGTCGCCCATTGACTTCAATGGGGTTCGTTGTTCGAAACGAACCCTCGAGCATCACGGGAAGTTCGTTACGAATAACGAACACCCGAACATTTTGGTGTTCGCTCATCTCTAGTCATAATGCAAAATTCCATTATGATGTCATAATGTAAAATTCCATTATGATGTCATAATGCAAAATTCCATTATGATGTCATAATGTAACATTCCATTATTATGATGTCATAATGTAGCATTCCATTATGATATAATAATGTAAAATTCCATTATGATGTCATAATGTAACGTCCCATTATGATGTCATAATGCAAAATTCCATTATGATGTCATAATGTAACATTCCATTATGATGTCATAATGCAAAATTCCATTATGATGTCATAATGTAACATTCCATTATGATGTCATAATGTAACGTCCCATTATGATGTCATAATGCAAAATTCCATTATGATGTCATAATGTAACGTCCCATTATGATGTCATAATGCAAAATTCCATTATGATGTCATAATGTAACATTCCATTATGATGTCATAATGTAAAATTCCATTATGATGTCATAATGCAAAATTCCATTATGATGTCATAATATAAAATTCCATTATGATGTCATATTGCAAAATTCCATTATGATGTCATAATGCAAAATTCCATTATGATGTCATAATGTAAAATTCCATTATGATGTCATAATGTAACATCCCATTATGATGTCATAATGCAAAATTCCATTATGATGTCATAATGTAACATTCCATTATGATGTCATAATGCAATATTCCATTATGATGTCATAATGTAACATGCCATTATGATGTCATAATGCAACATTCCATTATGATGTCATATTGTAACATTCCATTATGATGTCATAATGCAACATTCGATTATGATGTCATAATGTAAAATTCCATTATGATGTCATAATGCAAAATTCCATTATGTCATAATGCAAAATTCCATTATGTTGTCATAATGTAAAATTCCATTATGATGTCATAATGCAAAATTCCATTATGATGTCATAATGCAAAATTCCATTATGATGTCATAATGTAAAATTCCATTATGATGTCATAATGCAAAATTCCATTATGATGTCATAATGTAACATTCCATTATGATGTCATAATGCAAAATTCCATTATGATGTCATAATGCAAAATTCTATTATGATGTCATAATGCAAAATTCCATTATGATGTCATAATGTAAAACTCCATTATGATGTCATAATGCAAAATTCCATTATGATGTCATAATGTAAAATTCCATTATGATGTCATAATGCAAAATTCCATTATGAGGTCATAATGCAAAATTTCATTATGATGTCATAATGTGACATTCCATTATGATGTCATAATGCTAAATTCCATTATGATGTCATAATGCAAAATTCCATTATGATGTCATAATGTAACATTCCATTAAGATGTCATAATGCAAAATTCCATTATGATGTCATAATGCAAAATTCCTTTATGATGTCTTAATGTAAAATTCCATTATGATGTCATAATGCAAAATTCCATTATGATGTCATAATGTAAAATTCCATTATGATGTCATAATGTAACATCCCATTATGATGTCATAATGCAAAATTCCATTATGATGTCATAATGTAACATCCCATTATGATGTCATAATGCAAAATTCCATTATGATGTCATAATGTAAAATTCCATTATGATGTCATAATGCAAAATTCCATTATGATGTCATATTGCAAAATTCCATTATGATGTCATAATGCAAAATTCCATTATGATGTCATATTGCAAAATTCCATTATGATGTCATAATGTAACATCCCATTATGATGTCATAATGCAAAATTCCATTATGATGTCATAATGTAGCATTCCATTATGATGTCATAATGCAAAATTCCATTATGATGTCATAATGTTGCATTCCATTATGATGTCATAATGCAAAATTCCATTATGATGTCATAATGCAATATTCCATTATGATGTCATAATGTAACATTCCATTATGATGTCATAATGCAACATTCCATTATGATGTCATAATGTAACATTCCATTATGATGCCATAATGCAACATTCGATTATGATGTCATAATGTAAAATTCCATTATGATGTCATAATGCAAAATTCCATTATGATGTCATAATGCAAAATTCCATTATGATGTCATAATGTAAAATTCCATTATGATGTCATAATGCAAAATTCCATTATGATGTCATAATGCAAAATTCCATTATGATGTCATATTGTAAAATTCCATTATGATGTCATAATGCAAAATTCCATTATGATGTCATAATGTAAAATTCCATTATGATGTCATAATGCAAAATTCCATTATGATGTCATAATGTAAAATTCCATTATGATGTCATAATGCAAAATTCCATTATGATGTCATAATGCAAAATTCCATTATGATGTCATAATGTAACATTCCATTATGATGTCATAATGTAACATTCCATTATGATGTCATAATGCAAAATTCCATTATGATGTCATAATGTAACATTCCATTATGATGTCATAATGCAAAATTCCATTTTGATGTCATAATGCAAAATTCCATTATGATGTAATAATGCTAAATTCCATTATGATGTCATAATGTAACATTCCATTATGATGTCATAATGCAAAATTCCATTATGATGTCATAATGTAACATTCCATTATGATGTCATAATGCAAAATTCCATTATGATGTCATAATGCAAAATTCCATTATGATGTCATAATGTAAAATTCCATTATGATGTCATAATGCAAAATTCCATTATGATGTCATAATGTAAAAAAAAATTATGATGTCATAATGCAAAATTCCATTATGATGTCATAATGCAAGATTCCATTATGATGTCATAATGTAACTATCCATTATGATGTCATAATGTAACATTCCATTATGATGTCATAATGTAACATTCCATTATGATGTCATAATGCAAAATTCCATTATGATGTCATAATGTAACATTCCATTATGATGTCATAATGTAACATTCCATTATGATGTCATAATGCAAAATTCCATTATGATGTCATAATGTAACATTCCATTATGATGTCATAATGCAAAATTCAATTATGATGTCATAATGTAACATTCCATTATGATGTCATAATGCAAAATTCCATTATGATGTCATAATGTAACATTCCATTATGATGTCATAATGCAAAATTCCATTATGATGTCATAATGCAACATTCCATTATGATGTCATAATGCAAAATTCCATTATGATGTCATAATGCAACATTCCATTATGATGTCATAATGTAACATTCCATTATGATGTCATAATGCAACATTCCATTATGATGTCATAATGTAACATTCCATTATGATGTCATAATGCAACATTCCATTATGATGTCATAATGCAAAATTCCATTATGATGTCATAATGTAACATTCCATTATGATGTCATAATGCAAAATTCCATTATGATGTCATAATGTAACATTCTATTATGATGTCATAATGTAACGTCCCATTATGATGTCATAATGCAAAATTCCATTATGATGTCATAATGTAACGTCCCATTATGATGTCATAATGCAAAATTCCATTATGATGTCATAATGTAACATTCCATTATGATGTCATAATGCAAAATTCCATTGTGATGTCATAATGTAAAATTCCATTATGATGTCATAATGCAAAATTCCATTATGATGTCATAATGCAAAATTCCATTATGATGTCATAATGTAAAATTCCATTATGATGTCATATTGCAAAATTCCATTATGATGTCATAATGCAAAATTCCATTATGATGTCATAATGTAAAATTCCATTATGATGTCATAATGTAATATCCCATTATGATGTCATAATGCAAAATTCCATTATGATGTCATAATGTAACATTCCATTATGATGTCATAATGCAAAATTCCATTATGATGTCATAATGCAATATTCCATTACGATGTCATAATGTAACATGCCATTATGATGTCATAATGCAACATTCCATTATGATGTCATAATGTAACATTCCATTATGATGTCATAATGCAAAACTCCATTATGATGTCATAATGCAAATTTCCATTATGATGTCATCATGCAAAATTCCATTATGATGTCATAATGCAAAATTCCATTATGATGTCATAATGCAAAATTCCATTATGATGTCATAATGCAAAATTCCATTATGATGTCATAATGCAAAATTCCATTATGATGTCATAATGCAAAATTCTATTATGTCATAATGCAAAATTCCATTATGATGTCATAATGCAAAATTCCATTATGATGTCATAATGCAAAATTCCATTATGATGTCATAATGCAAAATTCCATTATGATGTCATAATGTAAAATTCCATTATGATGTCATAATGTAAAATTCCATTATGATGTCATAATGCAAAATTCCATTATGATGTCATAATGTAAAATTCCATTATGATGTCATAATGCAAAATTCCATTATGATGTCATAATGCAAAATTCCATTATGATGTCATAATGTAACATTCCATTATGATGTCATAATGCAAAATTCCATTATGATGTCATAATGCAAAATTCCATTATGATGTCATAATGCAAAATTCCATTATGATGTCATAATGCAAAATTCCATTATCATGTCATAATGCAAAATTCCATTATGATGTCATAATAAAAAACTCCATTATGATGTCATAATGCAAAATTCCATTATGATGTCATAATGTAACATTCCATTATGATATCATAATGCAAATTTCCATTATGATGTCATAATGCAAAATTCCATTATGATGTCATAATGTAACATTCCATTATGATGTCATAATGCAAAATTCCATTATGATGTCATAATGCAACATTCCATTATGATGTCATAATGTAACATTCCTTTATGATGTCATATTGCAACTTTCCATTATGATGTCATAATTCAAAATTCCATTATGATGTCATAATGTAACATGCCATTATGATGTCATAATGCAACATTCCATTATGATGTCATAATGTAACATTCCATTATGATGTCATAATGCAACATTCGATTATGATGTCATAATGTAAAATTCCATTATGATGTCATAATGCAAAATTCCATTATGTCATAATGCAAAATTCCATTATGTTGTCATAATGTAAAATTCCATTATGATGTCATAATGCAAAATTCCATTATGATGTCATAATGCAAAATTCCATTATGATGTCATAATGTAAAATTCCATTATGATGTCATAATGCAAAATTCCATTATGATGTCATAATGTAACATCCCATTATGATGTCATAATGCAAAATTCCATTATGATGTCATAATGTAGCATTCCATTATGATGTCATAATGCAAAATTCCATTATGATGTCATAATGTTGCATTCCATTATGATGTCATAATGCAAAATTCCATTATGATGTCATAATGCAATATTCCATTATGATGTCATAATGTAACATTCCATTATGATGTCATAATGCAACATTCCATTATGATGTCATAATGTAACATTCCATTATGATGCCATAATGCAACATTCGATTATGATGTCATAATGTAAAATTCCATTATGATGTCATAATGCAAAATTCCATTATGATGTCATAATGCAAAATTCCATTATGATGTCATAATGTAAAATTCCATTATGATGTCATAATGCAAAATTCCATTATGATGTCATAATGCAAAATTCCATTATGATGTCATATTGTAAAATTCCATTATGATGTCATAATGCAAAATTCCAT
Organism: Eleutherodactylus coqui; assembly: GCF_035609145.1. Taxonomy (NCBI): domain Eukaryota; kingdom Metazoa; phylum Chordata; class Amphibia; order Anura; family Eleutherodactylidae; genus Eleutherodactylus; species Eleutherodactylus coqui. The sequence continues at coordinate 150,457,403 of NC_089843.1, read as the reverse complement.
TATGATGTCATAATGTAAAATTCCATTATGATGTCATAATGCAAAATTCCATTATGATGTCATAATGTAAAATTCCATTATGATGTCATAATGCAAAATTCCATTATGATGTCATAATGCAAAATTCCATTATGATGTCATAATGTAACATTCCATTATGATGTCATAATGTAACATTCCATTATGATGTCATAATGCAAAATTCCATTATGATGTCATAATGTAACATTCCATTATGATGTCATAATGCAAAATTCCATTTTGATGTCATAATGCAAAATTCCATTATGATGTAATAATGCTAAATTCCATTATGATGTCATAATGTAACATTCCATTAGGATGTCATAATGCAAAATTCCATTATGATGTCATAATGTAACATTCCATTATGATGTCATAATGCAAAATTCCATTATGATGTCATAATGCAAAATTCCATTATGATGTCATAATGTAAAATTCGATTATGATGTCATAATGCAAAATTCCATTATGATGTCATAATGTAAAATTCCATTATGATGTCATAATGCAAAATTCCATTATGATGTCATAATGCAAGATTCCATTATGATGTCATAATGTAACTATCCATTATGATGTCATAATGTAACATTCCATTATGATGTCATAATGTAACATTCCATTATGATGTCATAATGCAAAATTCCATTATGATGTCATAATGTAACATTCCATTATGATGTCATAATGCAAAATTCCATTATGATGTAATAATGCAAAATTCCATTATGATGTCATAATGTAACATTCCATTATGATGTCATAATGCAAAATTCCATTATGATGTCATAATGTAACATTCCATTATGATGTCATAATGCAAAATTCAATTATGATGTCATAATGTAACATTCCATTATGATGTCATAATGCAAAATTCCATTATGATGTCATAATGTAACATTCCATTATGATGTCATAATGCAAAATTCCATTATGATGTCATAATGCAACATTCCATTATGATGTCATAATGCAAAATTCCATTATGATGTCATAATGCAACATTCCATTATGATGTCATAATGTAACATTCCATTATGATGTCATAATGCAACATTCCATTATGATGTCATAATGTAACATTCCATTATGATGTCATAATGCAACATTCCATTATGATGTCATAATGCAAAATTCCATTATGATGTCATAATGTAACATTCCATTATGATGTCATAATGCAAAATTCCATTATGATGTCATAATGTAACATTCCATTATGATGTCATAATGCAAAATTCCATTATGATGTCATAATGTAACATTCTATTATGATGTCATAATGTAACGTCCCATTATGATGTCATAATGCAAAATTCCATTATGATGTCATAATGTAACGTCCCATTATGATGTCATAATGCAAAATTCCATTATGATGTCATAATGTAACATTCCATTATGATGTCATAATGCAAAATTCCATTGTGATGTCATAATGTAAAATTCCATTATGATGTCATAATGCAAAATTCCATTGTGATGTCATAATGTAAAATTCCATTATGATGTCATAATGCAAAATTCCATTATGATGTCATAATGCAAAATTCCATTATGATGTCATAATGTAAAATTCCATTATGATGTCATATTGCAAAATTCCATTATGATGTCATAATGCAAAATTCCATTATGATGTCATAATGTAAAATTCCATTATGATGTCATAATGTAATATCCCATTATGATGTCATAATGCAAAATTCCATTATGATGTCATAATGTAACATTCCATTATGATGTCATAATGCAAAATTCCATTATGATGTCATAATGCAATATTCCATTACGATGTCATAATGTAACATGCCATTATGATGTCATAATGCAACATTCCATTATGATGTCATAATGCAAAACTCCATTATGATGTCATAATGCAAATTTCCATTATGATGTCATCATGCAAAATTCCATTATGATGTCATAATGCAAAATTCCATTATGATGTCATAATGCAAAATTCCATTATGATGTCATAATGCAAAATTCCATTATGATGTCATAATGCAAAATTCCATTATGATGTCATAATGCAAAATTCTATTATGTCATAATGCAAAATTCCATTATGATGTCATAATGCAAAATTCCATTATGATGTCATAATGCAAAATTCCATTATGATGTCATAATGCAAAATTCCATTATGATGTCATAATGTAAAATTCCATTATGATGTCATAATGTAAAATTCCATTATGATGTCATAATGCAAAATTCCATTATGATGTCATAATGTAAAATTCCATTATGATGTCATAATGCAAAATTCCATTATGATGTCATAATGCAAAATTCCATTATGATGTCATAATGTAACATTCCATTATGATGTCATAATGCAAAATTCCATTATGATGTCATAATGCAAAATTCCATTATGATGTCATAATGTAAAACTCCATTATGATGTCATAATGCAAAATTCCATTATCATGTCATAATGCAAAATTCCATTATGATGTCATAATAAAAAACTCCATTATGATGTCATAATGCAAAATTCCATTATGATGTCATAATGTAACATTCCATTATGATATCATAATGCAAATTTCCATTATGATGTCATAATGCAAAATTCCATTATGATGTCATAATGTAACATTCCATTATGATGTCATAATGCAAAATTCCATTATGATGTCATAATGCAACATTCCATTATGATGTCATAATGTAACATTCCTTTATGATGTCATATTGCAACTTTCCATTATGATGTCATAATTCAAAATTCCATTATGATGTCATAATGTAACATTCCATTATGATGTCATAATGCAAAATTCCATTATGATGTCATAATGTAACATTCCATTATGATGTCATAATGCAAAATTCCATTATGATGTCATAATGTAACATTCCATTATGATGTCATAATGCAAAATTCCATTATGATGTCATAATGTAACATTCCATTATGATGTCATAATGCAAAATTCCATTATGATGTCATAATGTAACATTCCATTATGATGTCATAATGCAAAATTCCATTATGATGTCATAATGCAACATTCCATTATGATGTCATAATGCAAAATTCCATTATGATGTCATAATGCAACATTCCATTATGATGTCATAATGTAACATTCCATTATGATGTCATAATGCAACATTCCATTATGATGTCATAATGTAACATTCCATTATGATGTCATAATGCAACATTCCATTATGATGTCATAATGCAACATTCCATTATGATGTCATAATGCAACATTCCATTATGATGTCATAATGCAAAATTCCATTATGATGTCATAATGCAACATTCCATTATGATGTCATAATGCAAAATTCCATTATGATGTCATAATGTAACATTCCATTATGATGTCATAATGCAAAATTCCATTATGATGTCATAATGTAACATTCCATTATGATGTCATAATGTAACGTCCCATTATGATGTCATAATGCAAAATTCCATTATGATGTCATAATGTAACGTCCCATTATGATGTCATAATGCAAAATTCCATTATGATGTCATAATGTAACATTCCATTATGATGTCATAATGCAAAATTCCATTATGATGTCATAATGTAAAATTCCATTATGATGTCATAATGCAAAATTCCATTATGATGTCATAATGTAAAATTCCATTATGATGTCATAATGCAAAATTCCATTATGATGTCATAATGTAAAATTCCATTATGATGTCATATTGCAAAATTCCATTATGATGTCATAATGCAAAATTCCATTATGATGTCATAATGTAAAATTCCATTATGATGTCATAATGTAACATCCCATTATGATGTCATAATTCAAAATTCCATTATGATGTCATAATTCAAAATTCCATTATGATGTCATAATGTAACATTCCATTATGATGTCATAATGCAAAATTCCATTATGATGTCATAATGCAAAATTCCATTATGATGTCATAATGCAATATTCCATTACGATGTCATAATGTAACATGCCATTATGATGTCATAATGCAACATTCCATTACGATGTCATAATGTAACATTCCATTATGATGTCATAATGCAAAATTCCATTATGATGTCATAATGTAACATTCCATTATTATGTCATAATGCAAAATTCCATTATGATGTCATAATGTAACATTCAATTATGATGTCATAATGTAACATCCCATTATGATGTCATAATGCAACATTCCATTATGATGTCATAATGTAATATCCCATTATGATGTCATAATGTAACATTCCATTATGATGTCATAATGCAAAATTCCATTATGATGTCATAATGTAACATTCCATTATGATGTCATAATGCAAAATTCCATTATGATGTCATAATGTAACATTCCATTATGATGTCATAATGCAAAATTCCATTATGATGTCATAATGTAAAATTCCATTATGATGTCATAATGTAACATTCCATTATGATGTCACAATGCAAAATTCCATTATGATGTCATAATGTAACATTCCATTATGATGTCATAATGTGACATTCCATTATGATGTCATAATTTAACATTCCATTATGATGTCATAATGCAAAATTCCATTATGATGTCATAATGTAACATTCCATTATGATGTCATAATGCAAAATTCCATTATGATGTCATAATGTAACATTCCATTATGATGTCATAATGCAAAATTCCATTATGATGTCATAATGCAAAATTCCATTATGATGTCATAATGTAACATTCCATTATGATGTCATAATGCAAAATTCCATTATGATGTCATAATGTAACATTCCATTATGATGTCATAATGCAAAATTCCATTATGATGTCATAATGCAACATTCCATTATGATGTCATAATGCAAAATTCCATTATGATGGCATAATGCAACATTCCATTATGATGTCATAATGTAACATTCCATTATGATGTCATAATGCAACATTCCATTATGATGTCATAATGTAACATTCCATTATGATGTCATAATGCAACATTCCATTATGATGTCATAATGCAAAATTCCATTATGATGTCATAATGTAAAATTCCATTATGATGTCATAATGCAAAATTCCATTATGATGTCATAATGTAACATTCCATTATGATGTCATAATGCAAAATTCCATTATGATGTCATAATGTAACATTCCATTATGATGTCATAATGTAACGTCCCATTATGATGTCATAATGCAAAATTCCATTATGATGTCATAATGTAACGTCCCATTATGATGTCATAATGCAAAATTCCATTATGATGTCATAATGTAACATTCCATTATGATGTCATAATGCAAAATTCCATTATGATGTCATAATGTAAAATTCCATTATGATGTCATAATGTAAAATTCCATTATGATGTCATATTGCAAAATTCCATTGTGATGTCATAATGCAAAATTCCATTATGATGTCATAATGTAAAATTCCATTATGATGTCATAATGTATCATCCCATTATGATGTCATAATGTAACATTCCATTATGATGTCATAATGCAACATTCGATTATGATGTCATAATGTAAAATTCCATTTTGATGTCATAATGCAAAATTCCATTATGATGTCATAATGCAAAATTCCATTATGATGTCATAATGTAAAATTCCATTATGATGTCATAATGCAAAATTCCATTATGATGTCATAATGCAGAATTCCATTATGATGTCATATTGTAAAATTCCATTATGATGTCATAATGCAAAATTCCATTATGATGTCATAATGTAAAATTCCATTATGATGTCATAATGCAAAATTCCATTATGATGTCATAATGTAAAATTCCATTATGATGTCATAATGCAAAATTCCATTATGATGTCATAATGCAAGATTCCATTATGATGTCATAATGTAACTATCCATTATGATGTCATAATGTAACATTCCATTATGATGTCATAATGTAACATTCCATTATGATGTCATAATGCAAAATTCCATTATGATGTCATAATGTAACATTCCATTATGATGTCATAATGCAAAATTCCATTATGATGTAATAATGCAAAATTCCATTATGATGTCATAATGTAACATTCCATTATGATGTCATAATGCAAAATTCCATTATGATGTCATAATGTAACATTCCATTATGATGTCATAATGCAAAATTCCATTATGATGTCATAATGTAACATTCCATTATGATGTCATAATGCAAAATTCCATTATGATGTCATAGTGCAAAATTCCATTATGATGTCATAATGTAACATTCCATTATGATGTCATAATGTAAAATTCCATTATGATGTCATAATGCAAAATTCCATTATGATATCATAATGTAAAATTCCATTATGATGTCATAATATAACATCCCATTATGATGTCATAATGCAAAATTCCATTATGATGTCATAATGTAACATTCGATTATGATGTCATAATGTAAAATTCCATTATGATGTCATAATGTAACATTCCATTATGATGTCATAATGCAAAATTCCATTATGATGTCATAATGCAACATTCCATTATGATGTCATAATGCAAAATTCCATTATGATGTCATAATGCAACATTCCATTATGATGTCATAATGTAACATTCCATTATGATGTCATAATGCAACATTCCATTATGATGTCATAATGTAACATTCCATTATGATGTCATAATGCAACATTCCATTATGATGTCATAATGCAAAATTCCATTATGATGTCATAATGTAACATTCCATTATGATGTCATAATGCAAAATTCCATTATGATGTCATAATGTAACATTCCATTATGATGTCATAATGCAAAATTCCATTATGATGTCATAATGTAACATTCCATTATGATGTCATAATGTAACGTCCCATTATGATGTCATAATGCAAAATTCCATTATGATGTCATAATGTAACGTCGAATTATGATGTTATAATGCAAAATTCCATTATGATGTCATAATGTAACATTCCATTATGATGTCATAATGCAAAATTCCATTGTGATGCCATAATGTAAAATTCCATTATGATGTCATAATGCAAAATTCCATTATGATGTCATAATGTAAAATTCCATTATGATGTCATATTGCAAAATTCCATTATGATGTCATAATGCAAAATTCCATTATGATGTCATAATGTAAAATTCCATTATGATGTCATAATGTAACATCCCATTATGATGTCATAATGCAAAATTCCATTATGATGTCATAATGTAACATTCCATTATGATGTCATAATGCAAAATTCCATTATGATGTCATAATGCAATATTCCATTACGATGTCATAATGTAACATGCCATTATGATGTCATAATGCAACATTCCATTATGATGTCATAATGTAACATTCCATTATAATGTCATAATGCAACATTCGATTCTGATGTCATAATGTAAAATTCCATTATGATGTCATAATGCAAAATTCCATTATGATGTAATAATGCAAAATTCCATTATGATGTCATAATGTAACATTCCATTATGATGTCATAATGCAAAATTCCATTATGATGTCATAATGTAACATTCCATTATGATGTCATAATGCAAAACTCCATTATGATGTCATAATGCTAATTTCCATTATGATGTCATCATGCAAAATTCCATTATGATGTCATAATGCAAAATTCCATTAAGATGTCATCATGCAAAATTCCATTATGATGTCATATTGCAAAATTCCATTATGTCATCATGCAAAATTCCATTATGATGTCATAATGCAAAATTCCATTATGATGTCATAATGCAAAATTCTATTATGTCATAATGCAAAATTCCATTATGATGTCATAATGCAAAATTCCATTATGATGTCATAATGCAAAATTCCATTATGATGTCATAATGCAAAATTCCATTATGATGTCATAATGCAAAATTCCATTATGATGTCATAATGTAAAATTCCATTATGATGTCATAATGCAAAATTCCATTATGATGTCATAATGTAACATTCCATTATTATGATGTCATAATGTAGCATTCCATTATGATATAATAATGTAAAATTCCATTATGATGTCATAATGTAACGTCCCATTATGATGTCATAATGCAAAATTCCATTATGATGTCATAATGTAACATTCCATTATGATGTCATAATGCAAAATTCCATTATGATGTCATAATGTAACATTCCATTATGATGTCATAATGTAACGTCCCATTATGATGTCATAATGCAAAATTCCATTATGATGTCATAATGTAACGTCCCATTATGATGTCATAATGCAAAATTCCATTATGATGTCATAATGTAACATTCCATTATGATGTCATAATGTAAAATTCCATTATGATGTCATAATGCAAAATTCCATTATGATGTCATAACATAAAATTCCATTATGATGTCATATTGCAAAATTCCATTATGATGTCATAATGCAAAATTCCATTATGATGTCATAATGTAAAATTCCATTATGATGTCATAATGTAACATCCCATTATGATGTCATAATGCAAAATTCCATTATGATGTCATAATGTAACATTCCATTATGATGTCATAATGCAATATTCCATTATGATGTCATAATGCAAAATTCCATTATGATGTCATAATGCAAAATTCCATTATGATGTCATAATGTAAAATTCCATTATGATGTCATAATGCAAAATTCCATTATGATGTTATAATGCAAAATTCCATTATGATGTCATATTGTAAAATTCCATTATGATGTCATAATGCAAAATTCCATTATGATGTCATAATGTAAAATTCCATTATGATGTCATAATGCAAAATTCCATTATGATGTCATAATGTAAAATTCCATTATGATGTCATAATGCAACATTCCATTATGATGTCATAATGCAAGATTCCATTATGATGTCATAATGTAACTATCCATTATGATGTCATAATGTAACGTTCCATTATGATGTCATAATGTAACATTCCATTATGATGTCATAATGCAAAATTCCATTATGATGTCATAATGTAACATTCCATTATGATGTCATAATGCAAAATTCCATTATGATGTCATAATGCAAAATTCCATTATGATGTAATAATGCAAAATTCCATTATGATGTCATAATGTAACATTCCATTATGATGTCATAATGTAACATTCCATTATGATGTCATAATGCAAAATTCCATTATGATGTCATAATGTAACATTCCATTATGATGTCATAATGCAAAATTCCATTATGATGTCATAATGTAACATTCCATTATGATGTCATAATGTAACATCCCATTATGATGTCATAATGCAACATACCATTATGATGTCATAATGTAATATCCCATTATGATGTCATAATGTAACATTCAATTATGATGTCATAATTAGAGATGAGCGAACGTGTCCGTAACGGACACATCCGCACCCGGACACCGGCTTTAGCGAACACTGGAGTGTTCGCGCGTAAGTGTCCGGGTGCCGCCGGGGGGCGGGGAGATGCGCGGCGGCGCGGGCGGCAGTATCGGGGAACAGGGGGGAGCCCTCTCTCTCTCCCTCTCCCCCCCCACTCCCCGCCGCACCCCCCCCCCCCGCGCTGCCACGGCGGCCCCCGAACTTTTTCGCCCGAACACCGAGGTGTTCGCAAAGTTCGGTGTTCGGGCGAAAAAGGGGCGGGGCCGAACGTGTTCGCTCATCTCTAGTCATAATGCAAAATTCCATTATGATGTCATAATGCAACATTCCATTATGATGTCATAATGCAAAATTCCATTATGATGTCATAATGTAACATTCCATTATGATGTCATAATGTAACGTCCCATTATGATGTCATAATGCAAAATTCCATTATGATGTCATAATGTAACGTCCCATTATGATGTCATAATGCAAAATTCCATTATGATGTCATAATGTAACATTCCATTATGATGTCATAATGCAAAATTCCATTATGATGTCATAATGTAAAATTCCATTATGATGTCATAATGCAAAATTCCATTATGATGTCATATTGCAAAATTCCATTATGATGTCATAATGCAAATTTCCATTATGATGTCATAATGTAAAATTCCATTATGATGTCATAATGTAACATCCCATTATGATGTCATAATGCAAAATTCCATTATGATGTCATAATGTAACATTCCATTATGATGTCATAATGCAAAATTCCATTATGATGTCATAATGCAATATTCCATTACGATGTCATAATGTAACATGCCATTATGATGTCATAATGCAACATTCCATTATGATGTCATAATGTAACATTCCATTATGATGTCATAATGCAACATTCGATTATGATGTCATAATGTAAAATTCCATTATGATGTCATAATGCAAAATTCCATTATGATGTCATAATGTAAAATTCCATTATGATGTCATAATGCAAAATTCCATTATGATGTCATAATGCAAAATTCCATTATGATGTCA